>NW_027016388.1:85207-183422 GCF_036934945.1 Oncorhynchus masou masou
CAATTCATACTGTCAGATCTAATATGAAGAACTAAATACAACCATCAGAACCATTCATACTGTCAGATCTAATATGAAGAGCTGAATAAAACCATAAGAACCATTCATACTGTCAGATCTAATATGAAGAACTGAATACAACCATAAGATCCATTCATACTGTCAGATCCAATATGAAGAACTGAATACTGAAGAGAAGAAGAGGTTGACCAGTACATATTCATGTAACTTTATTTTTCATTGGCAGATCAATAAAATTTGCTTCAATGCAGTTATCCAAACACATTCATGATCAGTAACTAAAATAATGAATCTAGTTTCAAAGACAATTAATAAACACACGTATTCATTTCATAAACTGTGTATCATTAAATAAAGTTGTAAACTAATCCCACCCAAACTAGTGGTGAAAAGTGATCATCACACCATCTCTATCTGATACATGTTAGGGGCGGAAGGTAGCCTTGTGGTTAGAGCATTGGGTCAGTAACCAAAAGGTTGCTAAATCGAATCCCGAGCTGACAAGGTAAAAATCTGTTGTTCGGCCTCTGAACAAGGCAGTTAACCCACTGTTCCTAGGCCATCATTGTAAATAAGAATTTGTTCTTAACTGACTTGCCTAGTTCAATAGAGGTTCAATAAAAAAAGTGTACACTTGCTCCTTCCCACAGAATACTGCAGAGGGACAACCTGGTCTCAGAGCAAAACATATTATATATTACAAAAACATCCGTGCCACTCCATTTAGTATGGATTTCACATGACTGGGCAGGGGCTCAGCCATGGGTGGGACTTGGGAGGGCATAGGCCCACTTGGGAGCCAGGCCCGGCCAATCAGAATGAGTTTTTCCCCTGGGCTGGGCTGGGCTGGGCTGCCGTGGTTACATGTGATCTGCAGTTGTGAGGCCGGTTGAATGTCCTGCCAAATTCTCTAAAAGGATGTTAGAGGTGGCTAATGGTAGAGATATAAATATTGAGTTCTCTGGCAACAGCTCTGGTGGACATTCCTGCAGTCATCATGAGAATTGCACATTCACTAAACTTGAGACAAGTGTGATATTATGTTGTGTGGCCTTTTATTGTCGCCCAGCACAAGGTGCACCTGTGTAATGACCATGCTGTTTTATCAGCATCTTGATATGCCACACCTGTCAGGTGGATGGATTATCTTGACAAAGGCTGAAATGCTCACTAACAGTATATATAAACAAAGTTGTGCACAACATTTGAGAGACATTAGCTTTTGGTGCTGGATCTTTTTATTTCAGCTCATGAAACCAACACTTTACATGTTTAGTTTATATTGGAGGTCCAATGTAATGTAACCTAACATAGATTAGGGCCTCATTTATTTCAATTGACTGATTTCCTTATACAAACTGTAAATCTTTGAAATTGTTACGTTTAGATTGTTGTTCAGTATAATACGACATGCAGGACGTATCGTATGTTAAGAATTACAATTCGTATGTTATTTTACGCATTGCTATTCATACAACATGTTACGAACTTGTAATATGTATGATATGTTACAAATTCCAATGTGTTGTTGCTGACGTTAGCTTGGTTAGGGGTGAGGGGTTTAAGATAGAGTTAAAAGAGTTTAGGAGAAAGGGTAGCTAACATGCTAAGAAACTAACTAAAAAGTAGTAAGTAGTTGCCAAGTTGGTAATTAGCTAAAATGCTAAAGTCCTCCGTGATGAGATTCAAACACTCAACCTTTGGCATGACGTTTGAGTTACACGCCCACCCTTCCACAGAGCAGGAGTAAGGCTTCTCTCCTACGTGTAAACGTTGGTGTGTTTTTAAGCTGCCCAGTTGAAACTCTCCCTACAGACAGAGTCAGACCAGGCTGAGAGGGAAGCAGTACCACCCAGTCAATTAGCAGACTAGTGTTTGTTTTCAAAATGAGAAGAATAACAGAGGGTATTCAACACCAAGTGCAAATCTTTACAGTAGAAGCCAACAAAACACACTAAAACTGACAAGGTGCACACTGATTGGTAAAGTAAAGAGAGGCTAACATTCTATAACGCTCCCTTTCCTCTGCACAGTTCTCTCACAGTGAGAACCAATAGGATTACAATGTTCTACGCTTTCTTCATTTGATCCAATTACAACTTCTTTATGAGATGAGAATTAAGTGATGGAGTGACTTTATTCTTAGCTGGTCAGAGAACCGATGAGGCTTTTCTCCTTAACCTCACTAGGGTAGGGGTCACTATTTTCACCTCCGGATTAAAAGCGTTCCCAAAGTAAACTGCCTGCTACTCAGGACCAGAAGCGAGGAAATGCATACAATTAGTAGAATTGGGAAGACAACACTCCAAAGTTTCTAAAACTGAAATAAATATTGTCTGTGAGTATAACAGAACTGAAAAGGCAGGCAAAAACATGAGGAAAATCCATCCAGGAAGTGCCATTATTTTGAAATGGCTGTTTTTCCAATGAAAGCCTATCCACCATTTAAAGGGATAAGACCCAGATTCTGTTCCCTATGGCTAACACGAGATGTGAACAGTCATTAGACATTGTTTCAGGCTTGTATTCTGAAAAATGAGGGAGAATGACCACATTGAGTCAGTGGATAGTGGGATGTCCCCAGAGCTGGGTCCTGCAGAGAGCACCTTTCTTGTTTTTCCTTTTATATTGACGACGCTGTTGCCAGTTGAAATATTATCGATTATTTAGGCTAAAAACGACCTGAGGATTGATTATAAACATAGTTTTACATGTTTCTACAAACTTTAAGGATACTATTTGGAATTTTCGTCTGCCTCTTGTGACCGCATTTGAGCCATTGGATTACAGAACAAAATGTTCCAACAAAATGGAGGTTTCAAGATATAAAGAGGGATATTATCGAACAAAATGAACATTTATTGTGTAACTGGGAATCTTGTGAGTGCAACCATATGAAGATCATCATATTTCTGACAAGTCTACTATGGCTGGTAACTGATGTAATGTTTTGTGTGCTGAGCGCCGGGTTTCTGACTTTCGTGACTAGTCTACTTGGCTGGTAACTGTATGTAATGTTTTGTGTGCTGAGCGCCGGGTTTGAACTTGCAACCTTCCGGTTCCTAGTCCAACTCTCTAACCACTAGGCTACACTGAAGTTAATGTATACGTTGGTGTGTTTTTAAGTTGCTCTGGTGAGAGAAACTCTTCCCACAGTCAGAGCAGAAGTAAGGCTTCTCTCCTGTGTGTGTTCTCTGATGTACTTTTAGCTCAGTTGATGTTTTGAAGCATTTTACACATTCAGAGCATGAGAAAGGCTTCTCTCCTGTATGTATACGTTCATGTGATTTCAAGGTACCCGATAGGGAGAAACTCTTCCCACAATCAGAGCAGAAGTAAGGCTTCTCTCCTGTATGTATTAATTGGTGTGATTTTAAGTTGGTCTTTTGAGAGAATCTCTCCCCACAGTCAGGGCAGTAGTAAGGCTTTTCTCCTGTATGGATACGTTGGTGTGTTTTTAAGGTATCCCGTCGAGAGAAACTCACCCCACAGTCAGAGCAGATGAAAGGCTTCTCTCCTGTGTGTGTTCTCTGGTGAAGTTTTAGCACCGTTGATGTTTTGAAGCATTTTAAACAGTCAGAACAGGAGTAAGGCTTTTCTCCTGTATGGATACGTTGGTGTGTTTTTAAGGTATCCAGTCGAGAGAAACTCGCCCCACAGTCAGAGCAGGAGTAAGGCTTCTCTCCAGTATGTACTTGTTTGTGTGCTTTTAAGCTGCTCAGTTGAGAGAATCTCTCCCCACAGTCAGAACAGGAGTAATGCTTTTCTCCTGTATGGATACGTTGGTGTGTTTTTAAGGTATCCAGTCGAGAAAAACTTGCCCCACAGTCAGAGCAGGAGTAAGGCTTCTCTCCAGTATGTACTTGTTTGTGTGCTTTTAAGCTGCTCATTTGAGATAAACTTGCTCCACAGTCAGAGCAGGAGTAAGGCTTCTCCCCTGTGTGTATTTTTAGGTGTATTTTTAGCTTTGATAGAAATGGGAAAATCTCTTCACAATGTCACAATGTGGGCAGTGATGAGACCTCTTAGCTCTCTGATCTTCCTGCTGTTGGTCTCTGGGTGTAGAGAATGTCTCAACGTGGTATCCTGTGTGAATATCAAAAGAACCAGTCAGTTGGTGTGATATGCATGTCATTCAAATGTATTTTATGAAGCCCATTTTACATCAGTAGTTTTCATAAAGTGCTTAACCACTAGGTAGCCTAGTGGTTAGAGCAACCGAAAGGTTGCAAGATCGAATCCCTGAGCTGACAAGGTAAAAATCAGTCGTTCTGCCCCTGAACAAGGCAGTTAACCTCTCTAGGGTACGTGATACGGTAGCATCCCACCTCTTCAACAGCCAGTGAAACTGCAGGGTGCCAAATTCAAAACAACAGAAATCCCATAATTAAACATACATGTATTTTACACCATTTTAAAGATACACTTGTTGTAAATCCATCCACAGTCTCCGATTTCAAAAAGGCTTTACGCCGAAAGCAAACCAAATGATTATGTTAGGCGAGTGCCTATTCACAGAATAACACAGCCATTAATCCAGCCAAAGAGAGGATTCACAAAAAGCAGAAATATAGATCAAATTAATCACTAACCTTTAATGATCTTCATCAGATGACACTCATAGGACTTCATGTTCCACAATACATGCATGTTTTGTTCGGTAAAGTTCATATTTATATCCAAAAATCTGAGTTTACATTGTCGCCTTACGAGAGCCACGTCAATTTACAGGAATACTCATAATAAACATTACTAAAAGATACAACTGTTATGCAACAATTAGGATGCACTTCTCCTTAATGCAACCGCCGTGTCAGATTTCAAAAAAGCTTTACGGAAAAATTAAACCATGCAATAATCTGAGTCGGCGCTCAGAGCCCATCAAGACACAAATATAACCGCCATATTAAGCAGTCAACAAAGTAAATAGCATTATAAATCTTCACTTACCTTTGCTGATCTTCATCGGAATGCACTCCCAGGACTCCCACAAGAAATGTTTGTTTTGTTCGGTAATGTCCATCATTTATGTCCAAATAGTTACTTTTGTTAGTGCATTTGGTAAACAAATCCAAAGTCACGAAGCGCGTTCACTAACAGCAGACAAAATATCAAAAAGTTCCATAACAGTCAGTAGAAACATGTCAAACGATGTATTGAATCAATCTTTAGGATGTTTTTAACATAATTCTTCAATAATGTTCCAACCGGAGAATTCCTTTGTCTTCAGAAAAGCAAATGGAACTGGTGCATACTCTCATGTGAACGGGCATGGTCAGCTCGTGGCTGCTGGCAGACCTCTGACTCATTCCACTCTCCTTCAGCGCCACTTCACAGTAGAAGCATCAGACAAAGTTCTAAAGACTGTTGACATCTAGTGGAAGCCGTAGGAAGTGCAACATTACCAATATCCCAAAGTATCTTCAAAAGGAAATGAGTTGAATATAGACCAAATTCAGATTTCCCACTTCCTGGTTGGATTTTTTTCTCAGGTTTTTGACCATTAAAATAACATCCCGAGTGACCCTAAACTTTTCAACGGTAGTGTATGTATTCATTTCAGTAGGCTGAATGGGAATAAAACTATTCTAAAACTGGGTAGGAGTCAAACACTAAAAACAGTAAAAAGTTGTGAAAATTATGAGCTATATCATCCTACACTCAACATCACAAGGGTTAGTAACTATACAGACTCATTTCATAGAACTTTAAAACACTGGCAGTTTGTCTACTCCACTTCTTTAGTCTACACTCTGAACACTCCAGATAGCCCAGTGAATAAAACAAATGCTGACAATACTGTTGTCATCCATACAAGTCTTAGCAGCATGAAATAACATCTACAATGCATTCAAAAAGTATTCAGACCCCTTGACTTTTTCCACATTTTGTTACATTACAGCTTTATTCTAAAATTGATTAAATTGTTTGTTTTTTCTCATCACTCTACACACAATACCCCATTATAACATCACAATACCCCATTATGACATCACAATACCCAATAATGACAAAGCAAAAATAGGTTTTTAGAAATAACTGAAACATTACATTTACGTAAGTATTCAGACCCTTTACACAATAGTTAGTTGAAGCACCTTTGGCAGCAATTACAGCCTTGAGTCTTGTTGGGTATGAAGCAAGCTTGGCACACTTGTATTTGGGGAGTTTCTCCCATTCTCCTCTGCAGATTCTCTCAAGCTCTGCCAGGTTGGATGGGGAGGGTCTCTCCAGAGATGTTTGTTCGGGTTCAAGTCCAGGCTCTGGCTGAGCCACTCAATGACATTCAGAGACTTGTACCGAAGCCACTCCCACGTTGTCTTGGCTGTGTTCTTCGGGTCGCTGTCCTGTTGGAAGTTGAACCTTCACCCCAGTCTGAGGTCCCGAGCGCTCTCAAGTAGGTTTTCATCAAGGATCTCTCTATACTTTGCTACGTTCATCTATCCCTTGATCCTGACTAGTCACCCAGTCCCTGCCGCTGAAAAACATCCCCACAGCATGCTGCTGCCACCACTCTGCTTCACTGTAGGGATGGTGCCAGGTTTGCTCCAGACATGACACTTGGCATTCAGGCCAAATAGTTCAATCTTGGTTTCATCAGACCAGAGAATTTTGTTTCTCATGGTCAGAATCCTTTAGGTGCCTATAGCCAAACTCCAAGCGGACTGTCATGTGCCTTTTACTGAGTAGTGGCTTCCGTCTGAGCACTCTACCATAAAGGCCTGATTAGTGGAGTCCTGCAGAGATGGTTGTCCTTCTGGGAGATTCTCTCATCTCCATAGAGGAACTCTGGAGCTTTGACAGAGAAGAACCATCGGGTTCTTGGCCAACTCCCTGACCAAGGCCCTTCTCCCCCATTTGCTCAGTTTGTCCGGGTGGCCAACTCTAGGAAGAGTCTTGGTGGTTCCAAACTTCTTCCATTGAAGAATGATGGAGGCCTCTGTGTTCTTGGGGACATTTAATGCAGCAGAAATGTTTTGGTACCGGTCCCCAGATGTGTGCCGACAAAATCCTGTCTCGGAGCTCTACGGACAAATCCTTCCATCTCATGACTTGGTTTTTACTTTGACATTCACTGTCAACTGTGGGATCTGACATAGACAGGTGTGTGTGCCTGTCCAAATCATGTCCAATCAATTGAATTTACCACAGGTGGACTCCAATTTGAAGAAACATCTCAAGGATCATCTCATAGCAAAGGGTCTGAAAACTTACGTAAATAAGCAATTATCATCTTTTTTTTTTTACATTTGAAAGAATTTCTAAAAACCAGTTTTGGGTTTGTCATTATGGGGTATTGTGTGTAGATTGATGAGGAAAAACATGTCATCAATTTTAGAATAAGGCTGCAACGTACCAAAATGGGAGAAATGGGAAGGGGTCTGACAGTGCCCTCGGAAAGTATTCAGACCCCTTGACTTTTTCCACATTGTTATGTTCCAGCCTAATTCTATAATTAAATAAATAAAAATATCCTCAGCAATCTACACACAATACACTATAATGACAAACCGAAAACAGGTATAGAAATGTTTGCAAATGTAAAAATACAAAAAAAAACAGAGAAACAAGAGACTCAAAATTGAGTTCAGATGCTTCCTGTTTCCAATGATAATCCTTGAGATGTTTCTACAACTTGATATATAAAAAATATAAAATATCCACTACTGTTCAAACGTCTGGGGTCACGTAGAAATATCCTTGTTTTGAAAGAAAAGCACATTGATTGTCCATTAAAATAACATCAAATTGTCAGAAATACAGTGAAGACATTGTTATTCTTGTAAATGACTATTGTAGCTGGAAACGGTAGATATTTTATGGAATATCTACATAGGAGTACAGAGGCCCATTATCAGCAACCATCACTCCTGTGATCCAATGGTATGTTGTGTTAGCTAATCCAAGCCATTTTAAAGGCTAATTCATCATTAGAAAACATTTCTAAATGTATGTTAGTACAGCTAAAAACTGGAAGCAATAAAACTGGCCTTCGCAACTCTGCCTAGAAGGCCAGCATCCCGGAGTCGCCTCTTCGCTGTTGACGTTGAGACTGGTGTTAATTGACCCCAAACTTTTGAAATTAACTCAGATGCATCCTGTTTCCATTGATCATCCTTGAGATGTTCCTACAAATTCATCTATAAAATATAAAATATATATGTATCACATATAAATCATCAGGATGTGGTAGTCTACTGGTTATGTTCAACACTTCTCCAAAGATCTGATATTCTGTGCAGCAAACAAATGCATAATTCAATATTGACAGTGATGATGCCTATAAAATATAAAATATAAACCTAGAGTATCACATATAAATCATCAGTTGTGGTATTTCTACTGTTATGTTCAACACTTTCAATGAGTTGTTGAGATCTGATATTCTGTGAAACAAATCATAATTCAATATTGACAGTGATGATGCCATGGCCTATTTTGAAATGAGGTATGCTAACTTGGTGATTGAGGGTATTAAACATTTTCAACGTTCTTGAGACAATGTGTGGGCAAAGGCGGGTGATACAAGTTTAAATAGTTTTTGCTTCGCTGTGAAGTCTTGAGTTGTTCAGGGATGTGTGATGTCAGAATTACAGAATTCAACCTAGCAATAGACTGGTCATAACTTATGGAGGTCTAATATATGAAGATAATTTATAGATAAAACCAGCTCTTACCATGACTAACAGTTGTCCCAATCTTCTCCTCCTCTTCTTCATCTTTAATGTTGACATTCAGCTCCAGTGTTTGACTGCAGTCTTCCAGCTTCACTGATGCCATCTCTGGATCCTGCAGTGCAAACTGGGCTCCACTGTCACAATCAGGACCCAGTGACTGTAGGTTTCTACTCAGTGTGGAAGGAGAGTGGCAGGCTGGGATTGTCCTCACTGTTGATGTTACCGGCCTCAGACTGAATCTGAGTCGGTCTGTAGTAAAAGACAAACGGACACAAAAGTTATTTTCTTGACAGTTCTGGCACTTTATTCTGCAAAAATATTTTCTATTTTTTCATGTTCAGTTATCTCATTTCTGTAGATCAGGTAGCTAATCCTTGACAAAACATTCACTCACGTTAGACAAAGTACACATTTTAAATTGCACAACATAAGTGCACTTGATCTATAGTAGATTTCCTAAATTCACATAAATGCATAAATTACAAAAACCATTTAGTACAAGATCACAGTATGTTTCAGGCAGCACTATGTACTATTTTCCTGAATAACCTTGTCTTCTCTATATTATTTCACTCACAAAAACCAAATGTTTTTTCCCATTCACACCATATTAAGGGGTCGTACAGTGGCCAAGTCAAATTCAAGGACTTTTTCAGGTACTAATATTTATTTAATTGAAGCCCCGTATGAAAACCCTGAATTATAGATAAATATAGAAACAACTAAATGTGTCTGAATATTAGTACAATATATTAGTACACATGTATCAAGTACAAGTATGGAGCGAAAACAAGCAGGCACTTGGTCCTCCATGGAATGGGTTTGATACGTGAACCGATTCATTCGCATTAATCGACGCCATTCCATGCAGTTGGCCTCTCTCTCCAACTGGTGAAGGATAACTTCAGTTAGCTTCCCTCTATTTTGACACTTCATCACACAGCCTCATGTCGCCATTTCACCAGGAGCAAACTCCAAGAAAGACGACCGAAACCGTTGAAGCCGCCATTTGACTTGCCTCGTCCAAATCATCCAGATCTCGCGAGCTTACATTAACGAAACAGTGTATGTAAACTCGCGAGAACAGGATGGTTCGGGACGAGGCTATTTACCAGCTCAAACATTTTACACTAAACCAAGAACATGTAAAAACGAACTTCAATAAATGGAATCTTTATGAAATGACTGACGAAATTATGTACATACATTACTGGAACTAGAAGCACAAGCATTTCGCTACACTCGCATTAACATCTGCTAACCATGTGTATGTGACAAATAAAATTTGATTTGATTTTGACTTGTAAAATCGTTTTTAATCACGTTCTTCACTCACTCGGTTAGACTTCAAAATAACACATACAATTGAAACCATTACCAGACGTGAAACGGATTTGTTACCTAGCATGTTATATATTCTTTCGACATTTGAAAGTTTAAACACAAATATAAAATGTCTGCCGCCACCTACTGTACGGTTAGTAAACTGTAGAAAAAGATACACGTCCAATGTTGAAAAGGGAAAGGGGAACAACGACGTCAAAACAAAATACAAATATAGATTAATAAAAACTTCCCACTCGTTCAGTCACAGTCCTATTCAAATCACATCCCAACACAATCTCATGGGCCTCGTAGGGAGGAACATCTTCAGTCAGTATTCCCTGCAATTGGTGGTGTAAAGTACTTAAGTACAAATATTTAAGTGCTACATCAGTAGTTTTGGGGGATATCTGTACTTTACTTTTGATATTTTTGACAACTTCCACTTTTACTCCACTACATTCCTAAAGAAAATAATGTACTTTCAACTCCATACATTTTCCCTGACACCCAAAAGTACTCGTTACATTTTGAATGATTAGCAGGACAGGAAAACATTTAAATTTGCGCATCCCTACTGTATCTGATTTGGTGGACTCACCAAACACAAATGCTTTATTTTTTAATTATGGATGTGGTCTTAAATTCAATCTGGAGTGCCAGAGTGCGCTTGGTCGTTCGTAAATTCAGAGCGTTGTCAGATTGTCAGTTCGTATCGCTCTCGGAGCGTTCAGAGCCACACTGGACGCTCTGGCGGAGGAGGAGGGTTGATTCAAGCGTTCTGACCTCACAATGGCAGTCAAGCATCCAAGATAACTGGTTAACATTGGCTTGCTTGCGAACTACTTCCAGTACAAACGATAGAACTTTGACCATTTCACTCGCCTTAGCAGAGCTGGTTAGGCTGTGTTCATGTTATCCAGAGCATTGGTGACTTTAACTGTGCTTCAGGCAACAATTTAATTACCTTTTTTTTGCCGACGTTTAAGACTCTGAGGTTAAGGTTAGGAAAAGGGTTAGGGTTAGCTACAATGTAACAAATGTCAACAACTTGTCCCAATGCAAAAGAAACGGACACGGACCAACGGGGAGCATCAATTGGTTTAAAGTAGATATCATGAAACACTCGATATCAGAGAACGCCCCTAATTGCGTTCTGCAATTACACCTCTTTTGGATCAAGGGGCCAGGCTTCCAGTCTGTAAGCATGCTTTCCACTGTGCTCAGAGGGCATTTTCCGTAGTGCAGTTCAGCTGAAGCACGGCCCAATTCCCATTGATGGCCCCATTGCGAAGTCACGTTTTTTTAAACAAGACAATTTACTCATCAAGTCTGTAAACAAAACATCCATTGAATTATTCAAGTAATTGCCTAGTTAACCATTTTAGATTCATGCTGTGAGGTGGGTGAGCTTATGCCACATGCAGATGCTGAAGGGAAAACACACCTCTTGACCTGCTGTGCATAATATAGGTGCAGCCTCGTCTCATAGACGAGGTGTAACATAGTAAATATAAATCAGGGACTCTCAAAACAGTATTATGTTACGTTTTTCTGGTTACAAAAGACAGATGGTTACTCAATACATGGAATTTGTTGGTGCTGTACTGTAACAGTGAGCTGAGCCAGTTGAAAGTATTGACAACGGGATATATTGTTGGTGACTGTGTCCTCCTAAAGTGCTGTGCCCCTGTGTGCTCAGTCATTAGTTTTGTGTTTATTATTAGTTTACTTCTGGTACCCTCCTACCTGAGAGGCATGAGGCCTGTGTGGCGTTGCACTGTTAAAATCATCCTAGTGTGGAGATGAAACACCTGTGTGTTACAAAGCCACATGCTCTGTCCTCTCTGCTCTACCTAGGGGTTTTAATGTGGGTGAAACAGAGATAATACTAACACAGAGAGAACCACTGCTCTTCCTAGGTGTTTTTATGTTGGTAATACTAATACAGAGAACCACTGCCCTTCCTAGTGTTTTAATGTGACTCATACAGAGAACCATTGGAAATGCTTTTTCCATTATGCCTTTGTGTTTACCACTTCAGATCCTTAAATTGTAGTTTAAAGCATATACAGGGCATTATACAGGACCCCTTGACTTTTTCCACATATTGTTACAGGCTTATACAAAAATGGATTACATGCATTTTTTACCCCTCATCAATATACACATAATGACAAAGTGAAAAAAGTTTAGAAATTTGTCAATTTATAAAAATGAATGAATGAATGAGTGAATGGGTGTGGAGTCAGGCGCAGAGAGCAAAGGATACGGGAAAAAACACGCTTTAATGTCCAAAATCAAAGGAACAAAATAGTTATAACCAACACAGGCGTAACTATAAAAACAAAATAGTACCCTTAGGTAAAATACCAGGACAGCGAGAAAACCCAACAAAACACTAACACCTCTCACAAATACAGAAGAACAAGCCCGCACAAACAGAAGCGGGCTAAACAAACTTAAATAACCCCACCCTAACTACCAAACAATGAACAGGTGAAACCAATTAGACAAAACCAAACGAACCCGGAACAAAGGATCGGTGGCAGCTAGTAGACCGGCGACGACGACCGCCGAGTGCCACCCGAACAAGAAGAGGAGCCACCTTCAGAAAATATTTGTGACAGGCCTTGTTCTGGATATTTAAAATGCATATGCCACAGCCAATACCCCAGGACATTCCTGCTTCATCAGATAACAACCATAAGGGCAATAAAACTGGGGGTGGGGGACATACACGTTCAAAAGTTCAAACACTCAACCCCCCCAGTTCAACCAGGCCCCTAGACATCAATCACCATGACTACTTCAAAGGATGCCATCTACTTTATTCTCTCTCCCCTGCCCAGTCATGTGAAATCCATAGATTATGGCTTCTTATTTAAAATGACTGATTTCCTTATACAAACTATAAATCTTTGAAATTGTTGTGTTTAAATTGTTCAGTATAACACGACTTCTAGGATGTATCGTATGTTACGAATTACAATTCTTACGTTATTTTACGCATTGCTATTCATACAATATGTTACGAACTTGTAATATGTAAGATATGCTAACATACTAACTAATAGCTAAAAAGTAGTAAGTAGTTGCAAAGTTGCTGATTAGCTAAAATGCTACAGTCCTCCTTGATGAAATTCTAAACACAGCAGCCTTTGGCTAGAAGTTTGAGTTACACGCCCACCCTTCCACAGAGCAGGAGTAAGACTTCTCTTCTGTGTGTTAAGTTGCTATGGTGAGAGAAACTCACCCAAAAGTCAGAGCAGACATAAGCAGGCTTCTCTCATGCGTGTGTTCTCTGATGAACTATTAGCTCCGTTGCTGTTTTGAAGCATTTTACACAAACAGAGCACGAGTATGGCTTCTCTCCTTTATGTATATGTTGGTGTGTTTTTAAGGTATCCAGTCAAGAGAAACTAACCCCACAGTCAGAACAGGAGTAAGGCTTTTCTCCTGTACGTGTTCTCCGGTGAACTTTTAGCTTAGTTGATGTTTTTTTTCCACAATCAGAGCAGGAATAAGGCTTCCCTCCTGTGTGTGTTCTCTGATGAACTGTTAGCACAGTTGATGTTTTGAAGCATTTTCCACTGTCAGAGCAGGAGTATGGCTTCTCCCCTGTATGTATACGTTCATGTGATTTTAAGTTGGAAAGTTGCGAGAAACTACTTCCACAGTCAGAGCAGACGTAAGGCTTCTCTCCTGTGTGTGTTCTCTGATGAACTTTGAGCTCATTTGATGTTTTAAAACATTTTCCACAGTCAGAGCAGGAATAAGGCTTCTCTCCTGTGTGTGTTCTATGATGAACTTTGAGCTCATTTGATGTTTTAAAACATTTTCCACAGTCAGAGCAGGAATAAGGCTTTGCTCCTGTGTGTATACGTTGGTGTGTTTTTAAGGTGCCCAGCTGAGAGAAACTCGCCCCACAGTCAGAGCAGAAGAAAGGCTTCTCTCCTGTATGTATACGTTCATGTGATTGTAAATGGGAAAGTTGAGAGAAACGAGTTCCACAGTTAGAGCAGACGTAAGGCTTCTCTCCTGTGTGTGTTCTCTGGTGAACTTTTAGCTCATTTGATGTTTTAAAATGTTTTCCACAGTCAGAGCAGGAGTATGGCTTCTCCCCTGTGTGTGTTCTCTGATGAACTTTTAGATGAGTTGATGTTGTGAAGTATTTTCCACAGTCAGAGCAGACGTAAGGCTTCTCTCCTGTATGTATACGTTCATGTGTTTTTAAGATGGAAAATTTAGAGAAACTAGTTCCACACTCAGAGCAGTAATACGGCTTGTCTCCTGTGTGTGTTCTCTGATGAACTTTTAGCTCAGTTGATGTTTTGAAGCATTTTCCACAGTCAGAGCAGAAGTAAGGCTTCTCACCAGTGTGTATAAGTTTGTGTGTTTTTAAGGTGCCCAGATGAGAGAAACTCGCCCCACAGTCAGAGCAGAAGAAAGGCTTCTCTACTGTGTGAGTCTTCTGATGAACCTTTAGCTCATTTGATGTTTTAAAACGTTTTCCACAGTCAGAGCAGGAATAAGGCTTCTCTCCTGTGTGTGTTCTCTGATGAACTTTTAGATGAGTTGATGATGTGAAGCATTTTCCACAGTCAGAGCAGACGTAAGGCTTCTCTCCTGTGTGTATACGTTGGTGTGTTTTTAAGGTGCTCAGCTGAGAGAAACTCGCCCCACAGTCAGAGCAAAAGAAAGGCTTCTCTCCTGTATGTACACGTTCGTGTGATTTTAAGTGGGAAAGCTGAGAGAAACTAGTTCCACAGTCAGGGCAGGAGTAAGGCTTCTCTCCTGTGTGTGTTTTCTGATGAACTTTTAGATCATTTGATGTTTTAAAACATTTTCCACAGTCAGAGCAGGAGTAAGGCTTCTCTCCTGTGTGTATTTTTAGGTGTATTTTTAGCTTTGATAGAAATGGGAAAATCTCTTCACAATGTGGGCAGTGATGAGAACTCTTAGCTCTCTGATCTTCCTGCTGTTTCTCTCTGGATGTGGAGAATGTCTCAACATTGTATCCTGTGTGAACATCAGAAAAAACAGTCAGTTGGTGTGATATACATGTTAATCAAATGTATTTTATGAAGCACTTTTTACATCAGTAGTAGTCACAAAGTGCTTAACCTGTCTGGTTCAAATCCCATAATTCAAATTATTTTACACCATTTTAAAGATAAACTTCTTGTAAATCCAGTCACAGTGTTCGATTTCAAATAGGCTTTACGGCGAAAGCACACCAAACGATTATGTTAGGTCAGCACCGAGGCACAGAAAACCATCCAGCCATTTTCCAGCCAAGGAGAGGTCTCATAACAGTTAGAAATAGCGATTAAATTAATCACTAACCTTTGATGATCTTCATCAGATGGCACTCACAGGACTTCATGTTACACAATAAATGTGTGTTTTGTTCGATAAAGTTAATCTTTATGTCCAAAAACCTCATTTGAAATTGGTGTGTTGTGTTCAGAAATGCATTGTCTCAAACAAACATCCGATGAAAGTAAAGAGAGCCACATCAAAAAACAGAAATACTCATCATAAACATTGATAAAAGATACAAGTGTTAAACATACAAAAACAGATAAACTTCTCCTTAATGCAACCGCTATGTCAGATTTCAAAAAGGCTTTACGGCTAAAGCACACTCTGCGATTATGTTAGTTCAGCGACTAGACACAGAAACCCATACAGCCATTTTCCAACCAAGGAGAGCTTCACAAAAGTCAGAAATAGCATTAAAATGAATCACTTACCTTTGATGATCTTCATCTGGTGGCACTCCCAGGTCTCCATGTTAGACAACAAATGTTTTCTTCGATAAAGTTCATCTTTATGTCCAAATACCTCCGTTTTGTTGGTGCGTTTAGTTCAGAAATCCAAAGGCACAATAAGCACTCTCGAAAAGTCAAAAAACACAATAAAAGATAGTAGAAACATGTCAAACGATGTTTAAAATCAATCTTCAGGTTGCTTTTGTCATAAATAATCAATAATATTTCAACCGGACAAAAGCTTTGTCAATGGAAAAAGGTAAACAAGAAATGCGCGCTCCCGATCACGTGCCTGGCTCATGGATGGAAATTTCCACTGTCCTCTCATTGAAAGCGGTGTATCTCCCTCATTTTTCAGAGTAAAACCCTCAAACAATGCCTAAAGACTGGTCACGTGTTGAGGAAGCCATAGAGATCTGAAACAATGCCTAAAGACTGGTCACATGTTGAGGAAGACAGATTTCCACTGGGTCCTAAGACTTTGTATGGTGGATAGGCCTTCAATGGAAAAACAGCCTTTCAAAATAATAGTACTTCCTGGTTGGATTTTCCTCGGGTTTTCACCTGCCATATCAGTACTGTCATACTCAGACATTATTTTAACAGTGTTTTCTATCCAAATCGTCTAAATATATGCATATCCTGGCTTATGGGCCCGAGTAGCAGGCAGTTTAATTTAGGCACGCTTTTCATCCAAAATTCCAAATGCTGCCCCCTACCCTAGTGAAGTTAACTTCTTTGGGGTAGGGGGCAGTATTGGGTAGCTTGTATGAAAAACGTGCCCAAATTAAGCAGCCTGTTACTCAGCCGAAAAAACTAGAATATGCATATAAATAGAACATTTGGATAGAAAACACTCTGACGTTTCTAAAACTGTTTGAATGATGTCTGTGAGTATAACAGAACTCATATGGCAGGTAAAATCCTGAGAAGAAAATCCTACCAGGAATTGGGAAATCTGAGGTTTGTAGTTATTCAACTCAGCTCCTATTGAAGATGCCGTGTGATGTTAGTTATTTTTCACTTCCCAAGGCTTCCACTAGATGTCAACAGTATTTAGAACCTGTTTAGAGGATTCTACTCTAAAGGAGGGGCTCATAAGGGCTCTATGAGTGAGTGGTCTGGCAGAGTGCCACAGCCTCAGTCTGGCGCGCTCATATGAAAGGTAGCTACGTTCCACTTCATTTGTACAGACAAAGGAATTGTCCGGTTGGAACATTAATGAAGATTTATGTTAAAAACGCCCTAAAGATTGATTCTAAACATTGTTTGACATGTTGCTATGGACTGTAACGGAACTTTTTTTGACTTTTCGTCGTAAACTAGTGAACGCGCTTGGTGAGTTTAGATTGTGTACTGAACGCACCAACAAAAGGAGCTATTTTGAAATAAATGATGTACATTATCAAACAGAACAAGCACATATTGTGGACCTGGGATTCCTGGGAGTGCATTCTGATGAAGATCATCAAAGGTAAGTTAATTTTTATAATGTTATTCTGACATCTCTCGACTCCAACATGGCGGACATTTGTTTGGCTTGATTTTGTTGTCTGAGCGCCGTACTCAGATTATGCTTTTTTGGTAAAGTTTTTTTGAAATCGGACACAGCGGTTGCATTAAGGAGGAGTGTATCTATAATTCCGTGCATAATTCTTGTTTTTTCAACAACATTTATTATGAGCATTCCTGTAATTGATGTGGCTTTCTGCAAAAATCACCGGATGTTGTGGAACTACTGAACGTAACGCTCCTATGTAAACTCAGATTTTTGGATATAAATATGAACTTTACTGAACAAAACATACATGTATTTTGTAACATGATGTCCTAGGAGTGTCATCTGATGAAGATCAACAAAGGTAGGTGATTAATTTTATCGATATTTCTGCTTTTTGTGACTCCACTCTTTGGTTGGAAAATTGCTGAATGCTTTCTGTGACTTGGCTCTGACCTAACACAACGATATGTTCTGCTTTCGCCGAAAAGCGTTTTTGAAATCGGTCACTGTGGTTGGATTAAAGACAATTGTATCTTTAAAATGGTGTAAAATACTTGTATGTTTGAGGAATATTAATTATGGGATTTCTGTTGTTTTGAATTTGGCGCCCTGCAGTTTCACTTGCAGTTGAAAGGTGGGACGCTCGCGTACCAAACGGTCCCAGAGAGGTTAACAGAAACCCAGCCTAAAATCCCCAAAGAGCAAGCAATGCAGATGTAGAATCACAGTGGCCACAAAAAAACTACCTAGAAAGCAGGAACCTAGGAAGAAACCGAGAGACGAACCAGGCTCAGAGTGGTGACCAGTCCTCTTCTGGCCATACCGGGTGACAGGTAGCCTAGTGGTTAGAGCAACCGAAAGGTTGCAAGATCGAATCCCCGAGCTGACAAGGTAAAAATCTGCCGTTCTGCCCCTGAACAAGGCAGTTAACCCAATGTTCCTAGGCCATCATCGAAAATAAGAATTTGTTCTTAACTGACTTGCCTATGTCCAAACGCTAGCACGACACCTACGACAACATCCGGTGAAATTGCAGTGCGAAATTCAAAATACAAAAATCGGAATATTAAAGATTCATGAAAATAGAAGTGTCTTACATAATTTAAAAGCTTCTTGTCAATCCAACTGCGTTGTCCAATATTTCAGTTTTTGATTTGTTAAAAAAGTTTGAAATATCCAATAAATGTCATTCCACTTCATGATTGTGTCCCACTTGTTGTTGATTCTTCACAAAAAAATACAGTTTTATATCTTTATGTTTGAAGCCTGAAATGTGGCAAAAGGTCGCAAAGTTCAAGGGGGCCGAATACTTTCGCAAGGCACTGTATATGTATCAGATATAAATCATCAGGATGTGGTAGTCTACTGGTTATGTTCAACACTTCTCCAATCGTTGTTGAGATCTGATATTCTGTGCAGCAAACAAATCATAATTCAATATTGATAGTGATGATGCCATGGCCTATTTAGAAATGAGGTATGCTGAACTTGGTGATTGAGGGTATTAAACATTTTCAACGTTCCTGAGACAGTGTGGGCAAAGGCAGGCGTGACATGTTTTTAAATGTTTTGCTTCGCTGTGAAGTCTTGAGTTGTTCAGGGATGTGTGATGTCAGAATTACAGAATTCAACCTAGCAATAGACTGGTCATAACTTATAGAGGTCTAATATATGAAGATAACTTATAGATAGAACCAGCTCTTACCATGACAAGCAGTTGTCCTAATCTTCTCCTCTTCTTCTTCATCTTTAATGTTGACATTCAGCTCCAGTGTTTGACTGCAGTCTTCCAGCTTCACTGATGCCATCTCTGGACCCTGCAGTGCAAACTGGGCTCCACTGTCACAATCAGGACCCAGTGACTGTAGGTTTCTACTCAGTGTGGAAGGAGAGTGGCAGGCTGGGTTTGTCCTCACTGTTGATGCTACCGGCCTCAGACTTAATCTGAGTCGGTCTGTAGTAAAAGACAAATGGACAGAAGAGTTATTTTCTTGACAGTTCTGGCACTTTACTCTGTAAAAATATTTTCTATTTTTTCTTGATCAATTATCTAATTTCAGTAGATCAGGTAGCTAATCCCTGGCAAAATATTCATTCACATCAGACACAAAGTACACATTTTAAATTGCACAACATAAGTGCATTTAATCTATCGTAGATTTCCTAAATCCCACATAAATCCCAATGAACTTCTACCACACCCTCCCCTTCCCCAAAAACCCTCCCACACCACCCAATAAACTTTACCAAGAGAACCCTTTCTGCGTTTGCAAACATTGGGGTTTATACCATGCTGAGAGAACCCACCCCCAGGTTATCCAGTTTATCAAAAACCATACCGACAGTAACATCTGTTACCCCCAACAACTCTGCTGCAGTTTACAAGATAACTTTCAACCTGGTATTTTTCGCTTTACACAATCCAAGTTGTTGATAACCTTACCAATGAATGCTATGAAGTAAATTGTATTCACTATTAAAGAATCCTTTGTCACAGCACATTTATGGGCACAAGATTTCTGAACAGACCACGAAACCATGTCAGGACTAGTAGAAAGACCAGTTCTGACAGTAGGTCCTCTTACTACGGGACCAGCCATGGAAGCTCCATCAGTCTGACAGTAGGTCCGCTTATTACGGGACCAGCCATGGAAGCTCCATCAGTCTGACAGTAGGTCCTCTTACTACAGGACCAGCCATGGAAGCTCCATCAGTCTGACAGTAGGTCCTCTGACTACGGGACCAGCCATGGAAGCTCCATCAGTCTGACAGTAGGTCCTCTTACTACGGGACCAGCCATGGAAGCTCCATCAGTCTGACAGTAGGTCCTCTTACTACGGGACCAGCCATGGAAGCTCCATCAGTCTGCACTGTACTTCCACCAGTCTGTCTTACAGCCTCTGCATATGGTACATCATGACGGATTCTATATCTCTGAGCATCTCTCTGCACATGGCATCCACCAAATGCTGCTCTTTGTCCTCCACACAATTGCAACACTGAACTGTCACATTGCTCCAACATTCAGCGTAATCAAGTTCCCCACAACTTTTGGCACGTCTTTTCACTCAACAGCTACATGTCCCATTCTTTGGCATTTAAAAACACTGATGATTCACTGTTGCTGTTCCAGTTTCAACTGTTCTGCCTGCTGTCATGGAACCCTGACCTGTTCACCAGACGTGCTACCTGTCCTAGACCTGCTGTTTCCAACTCTCTAGAGACAGCAGGAACAGAAGAGAAACTCAATGATCAGCAATGAAAAGCCAACTGACATTTACTCCTGAGGTGCTGACCTGTTGCACCCTCGACACCCAATGTGATTATTATTATTTGCCCTCTTGGTCATCTATGAATATCTCCATCCAGTACAGCCAGAAGAGGACTGGCCACCTCTCAAAGCCTGGTTCCTCTCGAGGTTTCTTCCTTGGTTCTGGCCTTTCTAGGGAGTTTTTCCAAGCCACTGTGCTTCAACACCTGCATTGCTTGCTGTTGTTTTAGGCTGCGTTTCTGGACAGCACTTTGACTTCTTTAAACCCTCTTTCCTACTGATCAACCTTTAGGCTTCAACCACTCTTGTCTCCCTTCACATGTTCTTTAACAATATCATCCATGGACATAGATATTGGGACCTCAGAGATTATTACTCCCTTCAATTTCGCATCAGCTCCAGAGTCATAGCTTCGTCCCATTATGATTTTCCAATTGAAGAATCGTCCCTTGCTGAACCTGACTTGCACAAGATATTAACAATCTACCATTTTCACTTGTTTATTTCACCTTTATTTCACGAGGTAGGTTAGTTCAGAACAAGTTCTCATTTACACGGATGCGGACTAGTTTAACTTCACCTCTTTATGGCCTTGGTTAATCAGGGTGTAAATGAGACCCTGTGGTCTCCTCAAACACATCCCAACTTTCCACATTATTACTCGAGCTCCCAACCTTGGACCTCTGGAGTTACTATACTACATGCGCCCCTGCTTCCAGTATCATTATCTCGGTTCTTCCTATGTCTTCCCACTACAGAATATTCACATACTAGGCCCTCATCCTCCTGCTCCATGTCATCAGAACTGTCCCCCACATTGATCGCATTCCAGCACAGCTGTTGCTTCTCAAACTCTCCATTTCCATTGTTTCATTGGTGCAAAACTCATTCCATTGAGGGCCAATTCTCAGCAGGTGTTCGTTTTTTCCTTTCAATTAAAACCTAGACAATCAGATGAGGGGAGTCCCTTTCTAAATAGTGACCTACATTAATTAATCAAGTACAAGGGTGGAGCGAAAACCCGCAGACGCTTGGACCTCCGTGGAATGAGTTTGATACGTGAACCGATTCATTGCATTAATCGACGCCATTCCATGCAGTTGGCCTCTCTCTCCAAATAGTGAAGGATAACTTCAGTTAGCTTCCCTCTATTTTGACACTTCATCACGCAGCCTCATGTCGCCATTTCACCACGAGCAAACTCCTGGAAAGACGACCGAAACCGTTGAAGCCGCCATTTGACTTGCATCGTCTGAACCATCCTGATCTCGCGATTTTACATGAACGAAACAGTGTATGTAAACTCGCGAGAACAGGATGGTTCGGACGAGGCTATTTACCAGCTCATAAACAGCATTTTACACAAAACCAAGAACATGTAAAAAGATCTCAAATAAGTGGAATCTTTATGAAATGACTTTAACGAAAATATGTACATAGACTCAGACAAACCCAAAGTCTAGTTATGTGACTTGTAAAATCGTTTTTAATCACGTTCTTCACTCACTCGGTTAGACTCCAAAATAACACATAAAATTAAAACCATTACCAGGCGTGAAACGGATTTGTTACCTAGCATGTTATATATTCTTTCAACGTTAGAAAGTTTAAACATGCTATTACATACCTACAATGAGTCATTTGAAACGGACACAACCACTATCGACAAAACAGCACAGTTCCGTCGATTCGACCCGGAACTTCCTGTTCCCCACAACGACAGTGCATCAGCGTCATCTTCTTCTCTGGTATACTGACATTTACACAAATATAACGTGTCTGCCGCCACCTACTGTAAGGTTAGTAAACTGTAGAAGAAAATACATTTCCTTTGCCGAAAAGGGGAGGAGGAACAACGACATCAAAACCAAATACATAATAAATAGATAAATAACAACATCCCACTCGTTCAGTCACAGTCCTATTCAAATCACATCCCTACACAGTCTCATGGGCCTCGTAGGGAGGAACATCTTCATTCAGTATTCCCTGCATTCAGTGATGTGTACGTTACATAAGTACAAATATTTTAAGTAATTTTGGGTGTCAGGGAAAATGTATGGAGTTTTGGGGTATCTGTACTTTACATTTGATATTTTTGACAACTTCTACTTTTACTCCACTACATTCATAAAGAAAAATAATGTACCCTCGCCCATACTCGGGCGCAAACTCGGGACCCTCTGCACACATCAACAACGAAGCATCGTAGCGTCTTTACCCATCGCCCCACAAAAGCAGCGGCCCTTGCAGAGCAAGGGGAACTACAACTTCAAGGTCTCAGAGCAAGTGACGTCACCAATTGAACCGCTGTTTTGAGCGCACCACCGCTGACGAGCTAGCTATTTCACATCCGTAACATACAGTGGCGTGCCGTGGGCCTGGGGCCTGGGCCTTCAGTGAGGTCCTACACAGTCCCACCCGAATTAATCCACCTCTTATTACCATCATTATGATGTCATGGCTCTAGACACTATATATTTAGACAGAAAAACAGTATAACCAAGCTGTGCGTCACCTTGAAATTGACATTTTTATTCAGAGAATTGCAGGGGAAGAGTACAATACAGTACAGTTCATCTAATAGGCAAGAACATGGTGGAGTGCAACAGAGTTACATTAATATTCTTCTTCTATCCATTTCTGGTCCACAAACTTTGAGCTTTAAGTCCCAAAAAAATACACTTCCTGTTTACCCAAAAACATAACACAATCAATGAGTCTTTTCAATATTTTCCTATTTTTCTTCACCTTTTCATTGTGCAGCTCCATTGCCCTGCGCATTTGTTCGTTGAGCTGTAGATCCACTCGGGTGTCTCCAAAAGTTTTCAAAAGCCCCATTGCTTGTAAGTGCCCAGCCGTACTTTGGTGTCTCTTTGCTGTCTTGGTTAGACAACTCAAGTTTGCAAAGCCAGTGTGGCTCCAAACACCAACTCGATCACTTGCAAATAATAGGCATTCCCAGCAGTACAGTTTGCAGTGCTTCTCGGTGCCTGTGAGCCATTAATAGCGCTCGTAGTTGGAACTTTGAAAGTGGCGAACAAACCCCTTTCCCGCCTCTGACAGGCTTTGTCGCGTCGGCGTCGGGCAACCTCTCCTTGCAATGTCTAACTTTTCTTGAAAAGTTTGTCTTGAGAATGGCGTTATAATTATATCCTCGACCAGATCGATATCTTCTCCTCCTTCCGCAATTGTGGATTGAAAAAACAGCTTAGTATTACGCAAATTAATTTGTTTATCAAATTGCGTTTCCAGTGCCCATAGGACTTGCCTTTCAATATTGGTGATCCAATCAAAAGACGTGCACGCACTACTCCTGCGAGCTGGCTCCTGTGTAACACTCCTATGTAACACTGCACGAACAATTCATATTTACTATCGGTATACTTCAACTGGTAAACGACATTATGAATCTCAACATGCTGCGGGTGCATACGCTGCCAGAGCTTCCAACAGCACCAATCTCTCTTTAACCTATTTCCCGCGCCTCCCAGTAGGAGAACTACTGTAGTTTCTTGATGTGGATTTTCCCTGAAAAATAAAAATTGATACATGACATTGGTCAGTTTCGGTGTTATGAAACTGATGGAGACTATTTGTAAATATATAATATATAATATATATATATATATATATACATATATATATTTATTTATTTAACTAGGCACAAAGCATATATAACAGGTTAGGATAATTAAAGTGGCAGGTTAGGATATTTAAGGTGGCTGGTTAGGTGAATAAGCATGGCAGGTGAGGAGACTGAGGTTAACGTTAGGAAAAGGGTTTGCGGTCTGCAATTACACCCTTCTCGGATCAAGGGGCCAGGCTTCCAGTCGATAAGCATGCTTTCCAAGTGCTCAGAGGGCATATTCGGTACTGCAGTTCAGCTGAAGCACGGCTCACTTCCCATTGAATTCCCATAGCAAAGTAAATAAAAATAAAAATATATATAATATTTTATCATCAAGTTTGTAAATAAAACATCCATTGAATTATTCAAGTAATTGCCTTAGAGTCAGATTTTTTCCCCATCACTCACAGCCAAAGATAACTATTTTAGATTCATGATTTGAGGTGGGTGAGTTTATGTCACATGCAGATGCTGAAGGGAAAACACACCTATTGATCTGTGTGTTAAAATGTAGGTCAAGGAGCAGCCTCGTCTCATAGACCAGATGTAACATAGTAAATTTAATTCCGAGACTCTCAAAATAGTGTGATATGTTACATTATGGTTCCATAAGACAGATGGTTACTTAATAAATGGAATTTGGTGGTGCTGTACTGTAACAGAGAGCTGAGCCAGTTGAAAGTATTGACGCCAGGGATATATTGTTGGTGACTGTGTGCTCCTGAAGTGCTGTGGCCCTGTGTGCTCCTTCATTAGTTTTGTGTTTTTTATTATTTTACTTCTGGTACCCTCCTACCTGAGAGGCATGAGGCCTGGGTGGCATTACACTGTTAAAATCATCCCAGTGTGGAGATGAAACACCTGTGTGCTGCAAAGCTCCATGCTCTGTCCTCTCTGCTCTACCTAGGTGTTTTAATGTTGGTAATACTAATATAGAGATAATACTAATAGAGATAACCACTGCTCTACCAAGATGTGTTACAAAGCCACATGCTCTGTCCTCTCTGCTCTACCTAGTTGTTTTAAATGTGGATAATACTAATACAGAGATAACCATTGGACATGCATTTTCCATTATGCCATTGTGTTTACCACTTCAGAACCTTACATCTGTAGTTTGAATCATATACAGGGCATTATTCAAGACCCCTTGACTTTTCCCACATTTTTTTTACGTTACAGCCTTATTTGAAAATGGATTAAATTCATTTTTCCCTCGTCAATATAAACACAATACCTCATAATGATAAACCGAAAACAGGTTTTTAGAAATTTTAGCACATTTATACAAATTAATACCTTATTTGGTAAGTATTCAGACCCTTTGCCCTGAGACTCGAAAGTGAGCTCAAGTGCATCCTGTTTCCATTGATAAGTCGCTCTGGATAAGAGCGTCTGCTAAATGACTTAAATGTAATGTAATGATAATCCTTGAGATGTTTCTACAACTTGACTGGAGTCCACGTGGTAATTTCAAATGATTGGACATGATTGGAAAAGGATCACACCTGTCAATATAAGGTCCCACAGTTGACAGTGCATGTCAGAGCAAAAACCAAGCAACGAGGTTGAAGAAATTGTCTGTCGAGCTTCGAGACAGGTTTGTGGTGAGGAACAAATCTGGAGAAGAGTATCAAAATATTTCTCAAATCTCTGTTGAATGGGCTCCCTGCTTGTGCCGTAAACTCCTGCCTCACATTGGGGGCAAACCTTTTAAGGGCTCCTGAGTGGCGCAGCGGTCTAAGGCACCTCATCTCAGTGCAAGAGACATCACTACAGTCCCTGGTTCAAATCCTCGCTGAATCACATCTGGCCATGATTGGGAGTCCCATAGGGAATCGCACAATTGGCCCAGCATCGGTCGGGATTGGCTGGGGTAGGCCTTCTTTGTAAATAAGAATTTGTTCTTAACTGACTTACCTAGTTAAATAAAATAAAAAAGTGGATGCATGCCAGCAAAGCCACGAAACAATACATTAATTGCACTATAACAGTGAGAAACGGTGCCCACAAACTATTAGGACCCAACAATTTACCACTGCTTCACCTGGCTATCAGCAGAGCCTTGTCTGGCAACGAAACAGTTCATTCAGCCTAATTTACTGTCTTTTAAAGTAACATGGCTGACTTACTTAAACAAATGTGGTTTCTCCTGACATTTGAGATGTACAAACTATGGCATAAGGAGACGACAAGCAGATAAGATGCAATCCGTAATTTTGATTAATACATTAATGAGTGAGCAAGGATGGACATAGTCAATATAACTATTTGTTCAGCACTTTTGAAATGTACAGCAACAGAATTCAGAACATGGGCCGTTCTTACAGTGTTCTCCTTGTACGCCAAGTCAGAACCGTTGGATAAATTAAGGAGCATATAAGCAGACAATGAAAACTCTTACAATATTCAATGATTACATTTCTCAAAAACATGTTATAGGCTTCATGTCAACCACCAAGTCAGAACAGTAGGCAAAATTAAGAGGTGAAACAAGACCAAAATATTAGGGTGAGGCACATGGGTTTATTTTGTAATCAAACTTCATCAAAGTCTGGCATTCTCTGGATTTATGGTGCTTCAAGACAACTGGGAACTCAGGAAAAAAATGATGACGTCAGTGATCTTCAGGTCGTAGCTGTAGAAAGAGGCCCGAGTTCCCAATTTACAATTCCGAGTTGGATGAAAGTTCAAAATGTATTTTCCCAGTCGTAGCTTGCTATTCCCTGAGTTCCCAGTTGTCTTGAACTCACTCAAGTCAGATTTTTCAGTACCGAGGTAAGTTGTTTTGCACACGTCACAAATCAAGCTTCATTGACAGCACGGCCAATGTTGAATGTTTACAATTTTAAACTAGGAAAAAGGCCCCTTAATCTTAGACTTGGGACCATACAGCAACTCCACTGAATAGTAGACTAATGATTGCTTTGCAATGCTTGCAGTTAGCCACTGATTCCTTCCAAACCACTCATTGTTGAATTTGCAATTTGATGTTTATGTCCAACGGCCAATGAGCACCGATACGTTTTATCTATAATTTCTCATTATTTCTCTTCATATGACAAAGATTAAAAAGGATTTGCCAGTAGATTGTCGACTTGATTCATGATGATGACTGCTAGCTCAGATTTTGAAAGTATTATGTTGACATGATCAGTCCAATCAAAGCGACTGTAGATATCATATGATTTGATGTTATTTTATCTGTGGACAATGACCTTGAGCCTTCTTGGATGGGCACTTCAAATGTAACTCTCTCGCAGCACCCAAAGGGCTTGAATTTTCAAGTTCTACCCGAAGACTTGGCAGTGACGGATTGTCACCATGAATGACAGAACACTGAGCCAATCATGGCGCAAAGCTCCATATTTTCTGCTGGCTTGCCCCACCTCCACTGAAGGCTGAAGACCTGCATTTTGGAGCTGCCTTACTCAAGAATACAAAAAAGACCATGTTTGTATGCAGCTTTATTAATAACTCAATTATATGTTTTTATACATTGTTTGTAAACAAATCATTTATTTCACACTGTTTTATCGCTAAAGCTGTGGGGCTCAAAACAGGTGGCTCACCTGCCCTGAATGATGGGTCTCCACTGAACTTATCTAGAACACTGCAGTCCATCTGGGTGTTTAACCTTCCCAAGTTCCCCCATGTCACCATGCTCCTCTGTAAATTCCACTGGCTTCCAGTCGAAGCTCACATCCACTACAAGACAATGGTGTTTACTTACGGTGCAGCAAGAGGAACTGCTCCATCTCTACCTTCAGGCTCAAACCCTGGATCCCAACCCGAGCACTCAGTTCTGCCACCTCTGGTCTCAAGGCCGTCCCACTGTTACAGGAGGTCAAGCTCCATCTCAGCCCAGTCAAAGCACTTCTCTGTCCTGGCACCCCAACGGTGGCAACAGCTTCCCTCTGATGCCAGTGAAGCAGAGTCTCTGCCCATCTGCCCGAAATGGTCTGAAACACCTACGTCTTTAAAGAGTACTCCCCCCAAAAAAAAAAATACAAATAATAATATTAATAATAATAATGTGACACTGACTAATTGAGGAGAAATGTATTTACTGTGATATGTGGTTGTCTCACCTGGCTATCTTAAGATGAATGTACTTAATGTGCTGGTGACATCACAGGGTCAGAGAGAACTCCTGACTGTAGTCATACAAAAACACTCCAGGCACTCAGCCCATAAGAACCATTCATACTGTCAGATCTAATATGAAGAGCTGAATAAAACCATAATAACCATTCATACTGTCAGATCTAATATGAAGAACTGAATACTAAAGAGAAGAAGAGGTTGACCAGTACATATTCATGTAACTTTATTTTTCATTGGCAGATCAATAAAGTTTGCTTCAATGCAGTTATCCAAGCACATTCATGATCAGTAACTAAAATAACGAATCTAGTTTTAAAGACATTTAATAAACAAACATTAATTTCATAAACTGTGTATCATCAAATAAAGTTGTAAAATACCCCCCCAAACTAGTGGTGAAAAGTGATCATCACACCATCTCTATCAGATACATGTGAGGGGCGGAAGGAAGCCTAGTGGTTAGAGCATTGGGTCAGAAACCAAAAGGTTGCTAAATCGAATCCCCGAGCTGACAAGGTAAAAATCTGTTGTTCTGCCTCTGAACAAGGCAGTTAACCCACTGTTCCAAGGCCATCATTGTAAATAAGAATTTGTTCTTAACTGTGTGGCATAGGCCCACTTCATTACGAGCCAGGCCCGGCCAATCAGAATGAGTTTTTTCCCTCAAAAGGTCTTGATTACAGATAGAAATACTACTCAGCCCCTCCTCCCCACCACCTCAGACAATCCTGCAGGTGAAGAGATCCTGGGCTGCCGTGGTTACATGTGATCTGCATTTGTGAGGCCTGTTGGATGTCCTGTTAAATTCTCTAAAAGGATGTTAGAGGTGGCTAATGGTAGAGATATAAATATTGAGTTCTCTAGCAACAGCTCTGGTGGACATTCCTGCAGTCATCATGAGAATTGCACATTCCCTATTGTGTTGTGTATTCCCTATTGTGTTGTGTGGCCTTTTATTGTCCCCCAGCACAAGGTGCACCTGTGTAATGACCATGCTGTTTTATCAGCATCTTGATATGCCACACCTGTCAGGTGGATGGATTATCTTGACAAAGGCTGAAATGCTCACTAACAGTATATATAAACAAAGTTGTGCACAACATTTGAGAGACATTAGCTTTTTGTGTTGGATCTTTTTATTTCAGCTCATGAAACCAACACTTTACATGTTTAGTTTATATTGGAGGTCCAATGTAATGTAACCTAACATAGATTAGGGCCTCATTTATTTCAATTGACTGATTTCCTTAAACAAACTGTAAATCTTTGAAATTGTTACGTTTAGATTGTTGTTCAGTACAATCCGACTTGAAGGACGTATTGTATGTTAAGAATTACAATTCGTATGTTATTTTACGCATTGCTATTCATACAACTTGTTACGAACTTGTAATATGTATGATATGTTACGAATTCCAATTTGTTGTTGCTGACGTTAGCTTGGTTAGGGGTGAGGGGTTTAAGATGGAGTTAAATGGGTTTAGTAGAAAGGGTAGCTAACATGCTAAGTAATAGCTAAAAAGTAGTAAGTAGTAAGTAGTTGCAAAGTTGGTAATTAGCTAAAATGCTAAAGTCCTCCATGATGCGATTCAAACACTCAACCTTTGGCATGACGTTTGAGTTACACGCCCACCCTTCCACAGAGCAGGAGTAAGGCTTCTCTCCTACGTGTAAACGTCGGTGTGTTTTTAAGCTGCCCAGTAGAAACTCTCCCTACAGACAGAGTCAGACCAAGCTGAGAGGGAAGCAGTACCACCCAGTCAATTAGCAGACTAGTGTTTGTTTTCAAAATGAGAAGAATAACAGAGGGTATTCAACACCAAGTGCAAATCTTCACAGTAGAAGCCAACAAAACACACAAAAACTGACAAGGTGCACACTGATTGGTAAAGTAAAGAGAGGCTAACATTCTATAACGCTCCCTTTCCTCTGCACAGTTCTCTCACAGTGAGAACCAATAGGATTACAATGTTCTACGCTTTCTTCATTTGATCCAATTACAACTTCTTTTATGAGATGAGAATTAAGTGATGGAGTGACTTTATTTTTAGCTGGTCAGAGAACCAATGAGGCTTTTCTCCTTGACCTCACTAGGCTAAGGGTCACTATTTTCCCCTCCGGATTAAAAGCGTTCCCAAAGTAAACTGCCTGCTACTCAGGACCAGAAGCTAGGAAATGCATACAATTAGTAGAATTGGAAAGACAACACTCCAAAGTTTCTAAAAACTGTTAAAATATTGTCTGTGAGTATAACAGAACTGAAAAGGCAGGCAAAAACATGAGGAAAATCCATCCAGGAAGTGCCATTATTTTGAAATGGCTGTTTTTCCAATGAAAGCCTATCCACCATTTAAAGGGATCGGACCCAGATTCCGTTCCCTATAAAACACTAGATGTGAACAGTCTTTAGACATTATTTCAGGCTTGTATTCTGAAAAATGAGGGAGAATGACCACATTGAGTCAGTGTATAGTGGGATGTCCCCAGAGCTGGGTCCTGCAGTAAGTTCTCTCCTGTGTGTTTTCTGGTGAACTTTTAGCGCATCTTTCTTGTTTTTCTTTTATATTGACGACGCTGTTGCCAGTTGAAATATTATCGATTATTCAGGCTAAAAAAACCTGAGGATTGATTATAAACATTGTTAAAACATGTTTCTACAAACTTTACGGATACTATTTGGAATTTGTCTGCCTCTTGTGACCGCATTTGAGCCATTGGATTACAGAACAAAATGTGCCAACAAAATGGAGGTTTCAAAATATGAAGAGGGACTTTATCTAACAAAATGAACATTAATTGTGTAACTGGGAGTGTTGTGAGTGCAACCATATGAAGATCATGATATTTCTGACTTTCGTGACTAGTCTACTTGGCTGGTAACTGTATGTAATGTTATGTGTGCTGAGCGCCAACCTCAGAAAATCGCATGGTTTGCTTTCTCCTTAAAGCCTTTTTGAAATCTGACATGGCTGCGAGATTAACAACAAGTTAAGCTTTATTTTCATGTATTACACTTGTGATTTCATGAAATGTAAATATTTATAGTAATTCAATTTGAATTGGTCACTCTGCAATTTCATCGGATGTTGACCAGGGGGGACGCAACCATCCCAGTTACCCACATGAAGTTAATGTATACGTTGGTGTGTTTTTAAGTTGCTCTGGTGAGAGAAACTCTTCCCACAGTCAGAGCAGAAGTAAGGCTTCTCTCATGTATGTATAAGTTCATGTGATTTCAAGGTACCCGATCAGGAGAAACGTTTTCCACAGAAAGAGCAGTAGTAAGGCTTCTCTCCTGTATATATACGTTCATGTGATTTCAAGGTACCCGATAGGGAGAAACTCTTCCCACAATCAGAGCAGGAGTAAGGTTTCTCTCCTGTATGTATTAGTTGGTGTGCTTTTAAGTTGGTATTTTGAGAGAATCTCTCCCCACAGTCAGGGCAGTAGTAATGCTTCTCTCCTGTATGGATACGTTAGTGTGTTTTTAAGGTATCCAGTCGAGAGAAACTAACCCCACAGTCAGAGCAGACGTAAGGCTTCTCTCCCATGTGTGTTCTCTGGTGAACTTTTAGCTCATTTGATGTTTTAAAACGTTTTCCACAGTCAGAGCAGGAGTATGTCTTCTCCCATGTGTGTTCTCTGATGAACATTTAGATGAGTTGATGTTGTCAGGTATTTTCCAGTCAGAGCAGACGTAAGGCTTCTGTCCAGTATGTATACGTTCATGTGTTTTTAAGATGGAAAATTTAGAGAAACTAGTTCCACACTCAAAGCAGTAATACGGCTTGTCTCCTGTGTGTGTTCTCTGGTGAACTTTTAGCTCAGTTGATGTTTTGAAGCATTTTCCACAGTCAGAGCAGAAGTAAGGCTTCTCACCAGTGTGTATAAGTTGGTGTGTATTTAAGTTGCTCTGGCGAGAGAAACTCTTCCCACACTCAGAGCAGGAGTAAGGCTTCTCTCCTGTATGTATTAGTTGGTGTGCTTTTAAGTTGGTCTTTTGAGAAATCTCTCCCCACAGTCAGGGCAGTAGTAAGGTTTTTCTCCTGTATGGATACGTTGGTGTGCTTTTAAGTTATCCAGTCGAGATCAATGCACTGTCAGAGCAGATGTAAGGCTTCTCACCTGTGTGTGTTCTCTGGTGAACTTTTAGCTCAGTTGATGTTTTGAAGCATTTTCCACAGTCAGAGCAGAAGTAAGGCTTCTCACCAGTGTGTATAAGTTGGTGTGTTTTTAAGGTGCCCAGATGAGAGAAACTGCCCACAGTCAGAGCAGAGTAAGGCTTCTCTCCTGTGTGTATAAGTTGGTGTGTTTTTAAGGTTCCCAGCTGAGAAACAGCCTTTCCCAAGTCAGAGCAGACGTAAGGCTTCTCTCCTGTGTGTGTTCTCTGGTGAACTTTTAGATATGTTGATGTTGTGACTTTTCCACAGTCAGAAGACGTAAGGCTTCTCTCCTGTGTGTATTCTCTGATGAACTTTTAGCTCATATAATGTTTTAAAACATTTCCCACAGTCAGAGCAAGAGTATGGCTTCTCCCCTGTATGTATACGTTCATGTGATTTTAAGTGGGAAAGCTGAGAGAAACTAGTTCCACAGTCAGGGCAGAAGAAAGGCTTCTCTCCTGTGTGTGTTGTCTGATGACGTTTTAGCTCATTTGATGTTTTAAAACATTTTCCACAGTCAGAGCACGAATAAGGCTTCGCTCCTGTGTGTATACGTCTGGCAGGTGTGTTTTTAAGGTGCCCAGCTGAGAGAAAAATCTCGCCCACAGTCAGAGCAGAAGAAAGGCTTCTCTCCTGTATGTATACGTTCATGTGATTTTAAGTGGGAAAGCTGAGAGAAACAGTTCCACAGTCAGGGCAGAAGAAAAGGCTTCTCTCCTGTGTGTGTTCTCTGGTGACGTTTTAGCACGGTTGATGTTTTGAAGCATTTTCCACAGTCAGAGCAGGAGTAAGGCTTCTCTCCTGTGTGTATTTTTAGGTGCATTTTTAGCTTTGATAGAAATGGGAAAATCTCTTCACAATGTGGGCAGTGATGAGACCTCTTAGCTCTCTGATCTTCCTGCTGTTGCTCTCTGGATGTGGAGAATGTCTCAACATGGTATCCTGTGTGAACATCAGAAAAAAACAGTCAGTTGGTGTGATATACATGTTAATCAAATGTATTTTATGAAGCACTTTTTACATCAGTAGTTGTCACAAATTGCTTAACCCGTCTGGTTCAAATCCCATAATTAAAATTATTTTACACCATTTTAAAGATAAATCCAGCCACAGTGTTTGATTTCAAATAGGCTTTACGGTTGTCTGGCACACCAAACGATTATGTTAGGTCAGCACCTAGTCACAGAAAACCATACAGTCATTTTCCAGCCAAGAAGAGGTCTCATAAAAGTCAGAAATAGCAATTAAATTAATCACTAACCTTTGATGATCTTCATCAGATGGCACTCACAGGACTTCATGTTACACAATAAATGTGTGTTTTGTTCGATAAGGTTAATCTTTATGTCCAAAAACCTCATTTGAAATTGGTGTGTTGTGTTCAGAAATGCATTGTCTCAAACAAACATCCGATGAAAGTAAAGAGAGCCACATCAAAAAACAGAAATACTCATCATAAACATTGATAAAAGATACAAGTGTTAAACATACAAATACAGATAAACTTCTCATTTATGCAACCGCTGTGTCAGATTTCAAAAAGGCTTTACGGCGAAAGCACACTCTGCGATTATGTTATTCTGCTGCCAGACACAGAAACCCAATGTTTAAAGTCAACTTTAATAATGCTTTTGTCATAAATAATCAATAATATTTCAACCGGACAAAAGCTTTCAATGGAAAAAGGTAAACAAGAAAATGCGCGCTCCCGATCATTATGCCTGGCTCATGGATGGAAATTTCCACTGTCCTCTCATTGAAAGCGGTGTATCTCCCTCATTTTTCAGAGTCAAAGCCTGAAACAATGCCTAAAGACTGGTCACGTGTTGAGGAAGCCATAGAGATCTGAAACAATGCCTAAAGACTGGTCACATGTTGAGGAAGACAGATTTCCACTGGGTCCTAAGTATTTGTATGGTGGATAGGCTATCAATGGATAAACAGCCTTTCAAAATAATAGTACTTCCTGGTTGGATTTTCCTCGGGTTTTCACCTGCCATATCAGTTCTGTTATACTGAGACTTTATTTTAACATTATTTTAAAACAGTGTTTTCTAACAAATATATTCCAATATATGCATATCCTAGCTTATTTTCTTATGGCTCTGTCAGTTTAATTTGGGCACGCTTTTCCAAATGCAGACACAAATGAAGTTAATTTCTTTGGGTTAAAAATCCCCATAACATGAACATTAAATGAAAAAACCCAAATTAAGCTGCCTGCTACTCAGTAAAAAGCTAGAATATGCATATAAATAGAACATTTGGATAGAAAACACTGATGTTTCTAAAACGGTTTGAATGATGTCTGTGAGTATAACAGAACTCATATGGCAGGTAAAATCCTGAGAAAAAATCCTACCAGGAAGTGGGAAATCTGAGGTTTGTAGTTATTCAACTCAGCTCCTATTGAAGATACCGTGTGATGTTAGTTATTTTTCACTTCCCAAGGCTTCCACTAGATGTCAACAGTATTTAGAACCTGTTTAGAGGATTCTACTCTAAAGGAGGGGCTCATAAGGGCTCTATGAGTGAGTGGTCTGGTGAGTGCCACAGCCTCAGTCTGGCGCGCTCACGTGAAAGATGCTCATTACACTTCATTTGTACAAGGAATTTCCGGTAGGAACATTAATGAAGATTTATTTTAAAAACGCCCTAAAGATTGATTCTAAACATCGTTTGACATGTTGCTATGGACTGTAACAGAATTTTTTTGACTTTTCCCTGAAACTTGTGAAGTCCGCTTGTGTGAGTTTAGATTGTGTACTGAACGTCAAACAAAAGGAGCTATTTTGAAATAAATTATGTACATTATCAAACAGAACAAGCACTTATTGTGGACCTTGGATTCCTGGGAGTGCATTCTGATGAAGATCATCAAAGGTAAGTGAATATTTATCATGTTATTCTGACATCTCGACTCCAACATGGCGGACATTTGTTTGGCTTGATTTTGTTGTCTGAGCGCCGTACTCAGACTATGCTTTTGTGGTAAAGTTTTTTTTTAAATCGGACACAGCGGTTGCATTAAGGAGAAGTGTATATATAAGTCCGTGCATAATTCTTGCATTTTCATCAACATTTATTATGAGCATTTCTGTAATTGATGTGGCTTTCTGCAAAAACCACCGGATGTTGTGGAACTACTGAACGTAACGCTCCTATGTAAACTCAGATTTTTGGATATAAATATGAACTTTACAGCACAAAACATACATGTATTGTGTAACATGATGTCCTAGTCGAGTGTCATCTGATGAAGATCATCAAAGGTAGGTGACTAATTTTATCGATATTTCTGCTTTTTGTGACTCCACTCTTTGGTTGGAAAATTGCTGAATGCTTTCTGTGACTTGGCTCTGACCTAACATAACGATATGGCTGCTGCCAACACACTCACTGACTCAACTCCAGCCACTTTAATAATGGGAATTGATGAGTTCTGATGTAAATATATCACTAGCCACTTTAAACAATGCTACCTGATATTAATTTTACTGTACCCTGCATTATTCATCTCATATGCCAATAAATATTGAAATGTACTCTATATCATCGACTGCATCACCGTTGCATGTAATACATGTATCACTAGCCACTTTAACTATGCCACTTTGTTTACATACTCATATCATATGTATATAAGATCATCCCATCTACTGTATCTTGCCTATGCTGCTTTGTACCAACACTCATTCATATATCCTTATGTACATATTCTTTATCCTTACACTGTGTATAAGACAGTAGTTTAGGAATTGTTAGTTAGATTACCTGTTGGTTATTACTGCATTGTCGGAACTAGAAGCACAAGCATTTCGCTACACTCGCATTAACATCTGCTAACCATGTGTATGTGACAAATAAAATTTGATTTGATTTGATTTTTGTTCTGCTTTCGCAGAAAAGCGTTTTGAAATCGGACACTGTGGTTGGATTAACGACAATTGTATCCTTAAAATGGTGTAAAATACTTGTATGTTTGAGGAATATCAATTATGTGATTTCTGTTGTTTTTAATTTGGTGCCCTGCAGTTTCACTGGCAGTTGAAAGGTGGGACGCTCGTGTACCAAACGGTCCCAGACAGGTTAACAGAAACACAGCCTAAAATCCCCAAAGAGCAAGCAATGCAGATGTAGAAGCACAGTGGCCACAAAAAACTCCCTAGAAAGCAGGAACCTAGGAAGAAACTGAGAGAGGGACCAGGCTCAGAGTGGTGACCAGACCACTCTTCTGGCCATACCGGGTGACAGGTAGACTTGTGGTTAGAGCAACCGAAAGGTTGCAAGATCGAATCCCCGAGCTGACAAGGTAAAAATCTGTCGTTCTGCCCCTGAACAAGGCAGTTAACCCAATGTTCCTAGGCCATCATTTAAAATAAGAATTTGTTCTTAACTGACTTGCCTATGTCCAAACGCTAGCAGGACATCTACGACAACATCCGGTGAAATAGCAGAGCGCGAAATTCAAAATACAAAAATCGGAATATTAAACATTCATGAAAATAGAAGTGTCTTACATAATTTAAAAGATTCTTGTTAATCCAACTGCATTGTCAGATTTGAAAAAGGCTTTACGGAGAAAGCATACCATGCTATTATCTGAGGACAGCACCCCGCATCAAAATACTTTTTCAACCAGCACAGGCATCACAAAATCACAGACAGCAATTAAATAAATCACTTACCTTTGAAGATCTTCCTCTGATTGCAATCCCAAGGGTCCCAGCTACACAATGAATGGTCGTTTTGTTCGATAATATCCTTCATTATATCCCAAAAATATCAGTTTAGATGGCGCGCTTGATTCAGTAGGTCACTCATTCAACATGCACACAAACGAATCCTAAAGGTTACCGGTAAAGATACCAAAGATCGTCCAAAAAAGTCAAAACGAAGTTTCCAATTAATTCTCAGGTATTCTAATATGTAAGTAAGCAATAATATTTAAGATGGACAATAGTGTGTTCAATAGCAAAGATAAATAACGAAGAGCTCACTCTCGTTGATGCATGCAACATGACTACTTTTCTAATGGGGGACATCTTGGAAAAACTACAAATACTCATTTTTTTAAAACAAGCATGAAACCCTTTCTAAAGACTGTTGACATCTAGTGGAAGCCAAAGGAACTGCAATCTGGGTCCTATCAATTTGAATATCCCATAGGCAAGCATTGACAAAATCTGTGACCTCAAGAAATAAAAATTCCGGATGGATTTTACTCAAGGTTTTTGCCTGTCATATCAGTTCTGTTATACCCACAGACATTATTTTGTACAGTTTTAGAAAGTGTTTTCTATCCAATGCTATCAAGTATATGCATATCCTAGCTTCTGGGCAGTTTACTTTGGGCACGTCAATCATCGGAAATTCCGGACAATAACCAGTATGCTAAGAAAGTTAAATAAAGTTATATTTTTTAAATACCATTAGTGGTGAAATAAATGAATAAATTCTAAAGTTACAAATGTCCATGTTTTTGAAAGAGTAGCACATTTTTTGTCCAAACAAATAATGTCAAAGTGATCAGAAATACAATGTAGACATTGTTAATGTTGTAAATGACTATTGTAGCTGGAAACGGCTGAAGATCTCGTACAACGCTGTGTACTACTCTCTTCACAGAACAATGCAAACAGTCTCTAACCAGAATAGTGTCTAGAAGGCCAGCATCCCGGAGTCGCCTCTTCACTGTTGACATTGAGATTGGTGTTTTGCGGGTACTATTTAATGAAGCTGCCAGTTGAGGACTTGTGAGACGTCTGTTTCTCAAACTAGACACTTGTCCTCCTGCCCAGTTGTGCACAGGGGCCTCCCACTCCTCTTTCTATTCTGGTTAGAGCCAGTTTGCACTGTTCTGTGAAGGGAGTAGTACACAGAACTGCACGAGAGCTTCAGTTTCTTGGAAATTTCTCACATGGAACAGCCTTCATTTGTCAGAACAAGAATAGACTGACGACTTTCAGAAGAAAGGTCTTTGTTTCTGGCCATTTTGAGCCTGTAATCGAACCCACAAATGACCCAGATACTCAACTAGTCTAAAAAAGGAATGTTTTATTGCTTCTTTTATCAGCACCACAGTTTTCAGCTGTGCTAGCATAATTGCAAAAGGGTTTTGTAATGATCAATTAGCCCTTTAAAATGATAAACTTGGATTAGTTAACACAACATGCATTTGGATCACAGGAGTGATTTTTTTATTTATTTTTTTCACCTTTATTTAACCAGGTAGGCTAGTTGAGAACAAGTTCTCATTTGCAACTGCGACCTGGCCAAGATAAAGCATAGCAGTGTAAACAGACAACACAGAGTTACACATGGAGTAAACAATTAACAAGTCAATAACACAGTAGAAAAAAAGGGAGTCTATATACATTGTGTACAAAAGGCATGAGGAGGTAGGCGAATAATTAGTTTTGCAGATTAACACTGGAGTGATAAATGATCAGATGGTCATGTACAGGTAGAGATATTGGTGTGCAAAAGAGCAGAAAAGTAAATAAATAAAAACAGTATGGGGATGAGGGAGGTAAAAATGGGTGGGCTATTTACCGATAGACTATGTACAGCTGCAGCGATCGGTTAGCTGCTCAGATAGAAGATGTTTGAAGTTGGTGAGGTAGATAAAAGTCTCCAACTTCAGCGATTTTTGCAATTCGTTCCAGTCACAGGCAGCAGAGAACTGGAACGAAAGGCGGCCAAATGAGGTGTTGGCTTTAGGGATGATCAGTGAGATACACCTGCTGGAGCGCGTGCTACGGGTGGGTGTTGCCATCGTGACCAGTGAACTGAGATAAGGCGGAGCTTTACCTAGTATGGACTTGTAGATGACCTGGAGCCAGTGGGTCTGGCGACGAATATGTAGCGAGGGCCAGCCGACTAGAGCATACAGGTCGCAGTGGTGGGTGGTATAAGGTGCTTTAGTGACAAAACGGATGGCACTGTGATAAACTGCATCCAGTATACTGAGTAGAGTGTTGGAAGCAATTTTGTAGATGACATCGCCGAAGTCGAGGATCGATAGAATAGTCAGTTTTACTAGGGTAAGTTTGGCGGCGTGAGTGAAGGAGGCTTTGTTGCGGAATAGAAAGCCGACTCTAGATTTGATTTTCGATTGGAGATGTTTGATATGTCTGGAGTCTGGAAGGAGAGTTTACAGTCTAGCCAGACACCTAGGTACTTATAGATGTCCACATATTCAAAGTCGGAACCATCCAGGGTGGTGATGCTAGTCAGGCGTGCGGGTTCAGGCAGCGAACGGTTGAAAAGCATGCATTTGGTTTTACTAGCGTTTAAGAGCAGTTGGAGGCCACGGAAGGAGTGTTGTATGGCATTGAAGCTCGTTTGGAGGTTAGATAGTACAGTGTCCAAGGACGGGCCGGAAGTATATAGAATGGTGTCGTCTGCGTAGAGGTGGATCAGGGAATCGCCCGCAGCAAGAGCAACATCATTGATATATACAGAGAAAAGAGTCGGCCCGAGAATTAAACCCTATGGCACCGCCATAGAGACTGCCAGAGGACCGGACAGCATGCCCTCCGATTTGACACACTGAACTCTGTCTGCAAAGTAGTTGGTGAACCAGGCAAGGCAGTCATCAGAAAAACCGAGGCTACTGAGTCTGCCGATAAGAATATGGTGATTGACAGAGTCGAAAGCCTTGGCAAGGTCGATGAAGACGGCTGCACAGTACTGTCTTTTATCGATGGTGGTTATGATATCGTTTACCTTGAGCGTGGCTGAGGTGCACCCGTGACCGGCTCGGAAACCAGATTGCACAGCGGAGAAGGTACGGTGGGATTCGAGATGGTCAGTGACCTGTTTGTTGACTTGGCTTTCGAAGACCTTAGATAGGCAGGGCAGGATGGATATAGGTCTGTAGCAGTTTGGGTCCAGGGTGTCTCCCCTTTGAAGAGGGGGAAGACTGCGGCAGCTTTCCAATCCTTGGGGATCTGAGACGATATGAAAGAGAGGTTGAACAGGCTGGTAATAGGGGTTGCGACAATGGCGGCGGATAGTTTCAGAAATAGAGGGTCCAGATTGTCAAGCCCAGCTGATTTGTACGGGTCCAGTTTTTGCAGCTCTTTCAGAACATCTGCTATCTGGATTTGGGTAAAGGAGAACCTGGAGAGGCTTGGGCGAGTAGCTGCAGGGGGGGAGGGGGCAGAGCTGTTGGCCGAGTTTGGAGAAGCCAGGCGGAAGGCATGGCCAGCCGTTGAGAAATGCTTGTTGAAGTTTTCGATAATCATGGATTTATCGGTGGTGACCGTGTTACCTAGCCTCAGTGCAGTGGGCAGCTGGGAGGAGGGGCTCTTGTTCTCCATGGACTTCACAGTCTCCCAGAACTTTTTGGAGTTGGAGCTTCAGGATGCAAATTTCTGCCTGAAGAAGCTGGCCTTAGCTTTCCTGACTGACTGCGTGTATTGGTTCCTGACTTCCCTGAAAAGTTGCATATCGCGGGGACTATTCGATGCTATTGCAGTCCGCCACAGGATGTTTTTGTGCTGGTTGAGGGCAGTCAGGTCTGGAGTGAACCAAGGGCTATATCTGTTCTTAGTTCTGCATTTTTTGAACAGAGCATGCTATCTAAAATGGTGAGGAAGTTACCTTTAAAGAATGACCAGGCATCCTCAACTGACGGGATGAGGTCAATGTCCTTCCAGGATATCCGGGCCAGGGCGATTAGAAAGGCCTGCTCACAGAAGTGTTTTAGGGAGTGTTTGACATTGATGAGCGGTGGTCCTTTTACTGCGTCTCCATAGCGGATACAGGCAATGATCGCTGAGATCCTGGTTGAAGACAGCAGAGGTGTATTTGGAGGGCCAGTTGGTCAGGATGACGTCTATGAGGGTGCCCTTGTTTATAGATTTAGGGCTGTACCTGGTGGGTTCCTTGATGATTTGTGTGAGATTGAGGGCATCTAGCTTAGATTGTAGGACTGCCGGGGTGTTAAGCATATCCCAGTATAGGTCACCTAACAGAACAAACTCTGAAGCTAGATGGGGTCGATCAATTCACAAATGGTGTCCAGGGCACAGCTGGGAGCTGAGGGATGTCGGTAGCAGGCGGCAACAGTGAGAGACTTATTTCTGGAGAGAGTAATTTTCAAAATTAGTAGTTCGAACTGTTTGGGAATGGACCTGGAAAGTATGACATTACTTTGCAGACTATCTCTGCAGTAGACTGCAACTGCTCCCCCTTTGGCAGTTCTATCTTGACGGAAAATGTTATAGTTGGGTATGGAAATCTCCGAATTTTTGGTGGCCTTCCTGAGCCAGGATTCAGACACGGCAAGGACATCAGGGTTAGCAGTGTGCTAAAGCAGTGAGTAAAACAAACTTAGGGAGGAGGCTTCTGATGTTGACATGCATGAAACCAAGGCTTTTTCGATCACAGAAGTCAACAAATGAGGGTGCCTGTGGACATGCAGGGCCTGGGTTTACCTCCACATCACCCGTGGAATAGAGGAGTAGTAGTATGAGGGTGCGGCTAAAGGCTATCAAAACTGGTCGCCTAGAGCGTTGGGGACAGAGAATAAAAGGAGCAGATTTCTGGGCATGGTGGAATATATTCAGGGCATAATGCGCAGACAGGGGTATGGTGGGGTGCGGGTACAGTGGAGGTAAGCCCAGGCACTGGGTGATGATGAGAGAGGTTGTATCTCTGGACATGCTGGTTGTAATGGGTGAGGTCACCGCATGGGAGGTGGGTCAAAGGAGGTATCAGGGGTATGAAGAGTGGAACTAGGGGCTCCATTGTAAACTAAAACAATGATAACTAACCTGAACAACAGTATACAAGGCATATTGACATTTGAGAAAGACATTCAGCGAGGCATACAGTAATCACAGGTGTTGAATTGGGAGAGCTAGCTAAAACAGTAGCTAAAACAGTAGGTGAGACAACAACAGCTAATCAGCTAGCACAACAACAGCAGGTAAAATGGCGTTGACTAGGCAGGGAGGGTCGGATTAACTACACACAGAGCCTGAGTGCGGCTGGGGCCGACTGATAAAACATAAACAAGCAGAGTGGAGTACCGTGATTAATGGACAGTCCAGCATGCATCAGCTATGTAGCCAAGTGATCAGTGTCCAGGGGGCAGCAGTGGGTGGAGCAGGGAAGCTAGACTGGCAAGTATTATCCAGGTTAAGAAAACTGGCTGGCTGTGCAGAAGGTAAAGGCCGTTAGCAGTGGCTAACAATGACTAAATAGCTTGTAGCTAGTTAGCTGGTTAGCTTCTGGAGGTTCTTGAATGTGTTCTAAAATTTAAAAATAATAGCGATTCCGAATCACATTGGGTGAGGCAGGTTACCGGAAGGTATAATCAAATTAAAAATCGAAAAGAGATTGAAAGTAGATATGGGTCCGGTGAGTGGTTGGGACGCGGCGATTCAGACGGTTAGCAGGCCTGTGCTAACAAGCTAACAGTTATTAGGCCGGGGCTGAAGAAGGTAGCAGTTAGTGGACCGGGGCTAAACAAGCTAGCAGTTAGCAGGCCGAATTAGCAAGCAAGGAGATAGCAAGGGCTAGAAAGTTAGCCTTTGGGGGACGGGGTGAGTCTGTTTATGCCTCTTCATGCGGTGACATCGATAGACCGGTCGTGGGTCCGGATATTGTAGCCCAGGAGTATGCTTCGGTGGTAGCACAGGAGCTCTGGCAGGGCTAGCTTCAAGCTAAATGGATGGAAACGCTAGCCAGGAGTAATCATCCGGGGTTGCAGTTAGCTAGTTAGCTAGTTGTGAAGATCCAGCTGAAAATGTTCCGTTTGCGGTGGGAATCCGGTGGGAATCCGGGGATTAAAAACAAAAAAATAGGTCCGTTATGCTCTGGTTAGAGTCGCGTTGTTCGAACTGGCGAGAGTTTTCCGCGCTAAAGGTTAGCTGATGACCGGTTAGCTGAATACTGCTAGCAATGGTTTGCTGGCTGATAGCTGGTAGTTAGCTGGCTAGCTTCGGTTGAGGGGTTCCAGATCCGAAGTAAATATAAATACTTTAGAAAAAAAAGCCGATCCGCGCTACATTGGGTGAGGCGGGATGCAGGAGAGTATTTAGAAGTTGCGGTTTAGGACATTTCTAAGTGACCCTAAACTTTTCAACGGTAGTGTATGTATTCAGTTCAGTAGGCTGTATGGGAAGGGGAATCAAACTATTCTAAAACTGGGTAGGAGTCAAAAACAAAAAGTGGTGAAAATGATGAGCTATATCATCCTCCGCTCAACATCACAAGGGTGAGTAACTACATAGACTAATTTCATAGAACTTTAAAACACTGGCAGTTTGTCTCCTTCACTTCTTTAGTCCACACTCTGATCACTCCAGTTAGACCAGTGAATAAAACAAATGCTGGCAATACTGGTGTCATCCATACAAGTCTCAGTAGCATGAAATAACATCTACACTGTATTCAAAAAGTAAATAGACCCCTTGATTTTTTTCCACGTCTTGTTACATTAAAGCCTTATTCTATAATTGATGAAATCGTTTTTTCCACCTTCATATCAATCTACAAACAATACCCCAAAATGACATCACAATACCCCAAAATGACATCGCAATACCCCATAATGACATCACAATACCCCAAAATGACATCGCAATACCCCATAATGACATCACAATACCCCAAAATGACATCGCAATACCCCATAATGACAAGGGCAAAAACAGGTTTTTTGAAATAACTGAAATATTACATTTACGTAAGTATTCAGACCCTTTATACAATAGTTAGTTGAAGCACCTCTGGCAGCAATTACAGCCGTGAGTCTTGTAGGGTATGAAGCTACAAACTTGGCACACTTGTATTTGGGGAGTTTCTCCCATTCTTCTCTGCAGAAGCTCTCAAGCTCTGTCAGGATGGATGGGAATCGTCTCTGCAAAGCTATTTTCAGGTCTCTCCAGAGATGTTTGATCGGGTTCAAGTCCGGGCTCTGGCTGGGCCACTCAATGACATTCAGAGACTTGTATCGAAGCCACTCCCACGTTGTCTTGGCTGTGTGCTTCGGATCGTTGTCCTGTTGGAAGGTGAATCTTCACCCCAGTCTGAGGTCCCGAATGCTCTCAACATCCCCACAGCATGCTGCTGCCACCACTCTGCTTCACCGTAGGGATGGTGCCAGGTTTGCTCCAGACATGACGCTTGGCATTCAGGCCAAAGAGTTCAATCTTGGTTTCATCAGACCAGAGAATCATGTTTCTCATGGTCAGAGTCATTTAGGTGCCTTTTGGCAAATTCCAAGCGGACTGTCATGTGCCTTTTACGGAGGAGTGGCTTCCGTCTGGGCACTCTACCATAAAGGCATGATTAGCGGAGTCCTGCAGAGATGGTTGTCCTTCTGGAAGATTCTCTCATCTCCATAGAGGAACTCTGGAGCTCTGACAGAGAAGAACCATCGGGTTCTTGGCCACCTCCCTGACCAAGGCCCTTCTCCCCATTTGCTCAGTTTGGCCGGGTGGCCAGCTCTAGGAAGAGTCTTGGTGGTTCCAAACTTCTTCCATTGAAGAATAATGGAGGCCTCTGTGTTCTTGGGGCCCTTTAATGCTGCATCAATATTTTGGTACCTGTCTCCAGATCTGTGCTGACACAATCCTGTCACGGAGCTCGACGGACAAATCCTTCCACCTCATGACTTGGTTTTAACTCTGACATGCAGTGTCAAATGTGGGACCTGACATAGACAGGTGTGTGCCTGTCCAAATCATGTCCAATCAATTGAATTTACCACAGGTGGACTCCAGTCAAGTTGTAAAAACATCTCAAGGATCATCTCATAGCAAAAGGTCTGAAAACTTGTGTAAATAAGCAATTATTATTTTAAAAAATTACATTTGCAAGAATTTCTAAAAACCTGTTTTGGCTTTGTCATTATGGGGTATTGTGTGTAGATAGACGAGGAAAAACATGTCATCAATTTTAGAATAAGGCTGTAACGTACCAAAATGGGAGAAATGGGAAGGGGTCTGACAGTGCCCTCGGAAAGTATTCAGACCCCTTGACTTTTTCCACATTGTTATGTTACAGCCTTATTCTATAATTAAATAAAAAAAATATCCTCAGCAATCTACAAACAATACCCCATAATGACAAAGTGAAAACAGGTTTAGACATTTTTGAAAATTTATAAAATAAATGTTTTTTAAACAAGAGACTCAAAATTGAGTTCAGATGCGTCCTGTTTCCAATGATCATCCTTGAGATGTTTCTACAACTTGATATATAAAAAATATGAAATATCCACTACTGTTCAAACGTTTGGGGTCACTTAGAAATGTCCTTGTTTTGAAAGAAAAGCACATTGTTTGTCCATTAAAATAACATCAAATTTATCAGAAATAAAGTGAAGACATTGTTATTGTTGTAAATGACTATTGTAGCTGAAAACGGCAGATATTTTATGGAATATCTACATAGGCGTACAGAGGCCCATTATCAACAACCATCACTCCTGTGATCCAATGGCATGTTGTGTTAGCTAATCCAAGTTGATCATTTTAAAAGGCTAATTCATCATTAGAAAACCCTTTTGAGGGCCTCCCGGGTGGGGCAGTGGTTAAGGGCCACAAGAGACTCTGGGTTCGCGCCCAGGCTCTGTAGCAACCGGTGACGCACAATTGGCCTTGTGTCATCCGGGTTTGGAGGGTTTGGTCGGTAGGGATATCCTCATCACACACCAGCGACTCCTGTGGCGGGCCGGGCTCAGTGCACGCTAACCAAGGTTGCCAGGTGCACAGTGTTTCCTGTATGCCTAACTTGGTGATTGAGGGTATTAAACATTTTCAACATTCTTGACACAATGTGTGGGCAAAGGCAGGTGTGACAAGTTTTTAAATGTTTTGCTTCACTGTGAAGTCTTGAGTTGTTCAGGGATGTGTGATGTCAGAATTACAGAATTTAACTTAGCAATAGACTGGTCATAACTTATGGAGGTCTAATATATGAAGATAACTTATAGATAGAACCAGCTCTTACCATGACTAACAGTTGTCCTAATATTCTCCTCCTCTTCTTCATCTTTAATGTTGACATTCAGCTCCAGTGTTTGACTGCAGTCTTCCAGCTTCACTGATGCCATCTCTGGATCCTGCAGTGCAAACTTGCCTCCCTGTTACAATCAAGACCCAGTGTTTCTGGACTCAGTGTGGAAGGAGAGTGGCAGGATTGGTTTGTCCTCACTGTTGATATTAACGGCCTCAGACTTAATCTGAGTCGGTCTGTAGTAATAAAGACAAACGGACAGAAAAGTTATTTTCTTGACAGTTCTGGCACTTTATTCTGCAATTTTTTTTCTTCTATTTTTTCATGTTCAATTATCTCATTTCTGTAGATCAGGTAGCTAATCCCTGACAAAACATTCACTCACATTCGACACAAAGTACACATTTTAAATTGCACAACATAAGTGCACTTAATCTATAGTAGATTTCCTAAATTCACATAAATGCATAAATTACTCAAAAAACATTTAGTACAAGATTGCAGTGTTTCAGGCAGCACTATGTACTATTTTATGAATAACCTTGTCTTCACTGTATTATTTCACTCACAAAAACCAAATGTATTTCCCATTCACACCATATTAAGAATTATCAGGGGTCATATAGTGGCAAGTCAAATTCATGGACTTTTTCAGACACTAATATTAATTTACTTGAAGCCCCGTATGAAAACCCTGAATTATAGATTTTTTATTTTAAATTTCAACTTTATTTAACCAGGTAGGCTAGTTGAGAACAAGTTCTCATTTGCAACTGCGACCTGGCCAAGATAAAGCATAGCAGTGTGAACAGACAACACAGAGTTACACATGGAGTAAACAATTAACAAGTCAATAACACAGTAGAAAAAAAGGGGAGTCTATATACATTGTGTGCCAAAGGCATGAGGAGGTAGGCTTAATTACAATTTTGCAGATTAACACTGGAGTGATAAATGATCAGATGGTCATGTACAGGTAGAGATATTGGTGGGCAAAAGAGCAGAAAAGTAAATAAATAACAGTATGGGGATGAGGTAGGTGAAAATGGGTGGGCTATTTACCAATAGACTATGTACAGCTGCAGCGATCGGTTAGCGAAAGATAAATATAGAAACAACTAAATGTGTCTGAATATTAGTACAATATTAGTACACATGTATCAAGTACAAGTATGGAGCGAAAACAAGCAGGCACTTGGTCCTCCATGGAATGGGTTTGATATGTGAACCGATTACTCTGCATTAATCGACGCCATTCCATGCAGTTGGCCTCTCTCTCTCCAAATGATGAAGGATAACTTCAGTTAGCTTCCCTCTATTTTGCGAAAACTAGCAGGCACTTGGTCCTCCATGGAATGGGTTTGATACGTGAACCGATTCATCTGCATTAATCGACGCCATTCCATGCAGTTGGCCTCTCTCTCCAAATGATGAAGGATAACTTCAGTTAGCTTCCCTCTATTTTGACACTTCATCACACAGCCTCATGTCGCCATTTCACCACGAGCAAACTCCTAGAAAGACGACCGAAACCGTTGAAGCCGCCATTTGACGAGCCTCGTCCGAACCATCTTGATCTCGCGAGCTTCCATTGACGAAACAGTGCATGTAAACTCGCGAGAACAGGATGGTTCGGACGAGGCTATGTATGTACATACACTCAGACAAACCCAAAGTCTATCTGTGGCTTGTAAAATTGTTTTTAATCACGTTCTTCACTCACTCGGTTAGACTCCAAAATAACACATACAATTAAAACCATTACCAGACGTGAAACGGATTTGTTACCTAGCATGTTATATATTCTTTCGACATTAGAAAGTTTAAACATGCTATTACATACCTACAATGATACATTTGAAACGGACACAACCACTATCGACACAACAGCACAGTTCTGTCGTTTCGACCCGGTACTTCCTGTTCCCCACTTGGATAGTGCAGAAGCGTCATCTTCTTCTCTGGTATACTGACATTTACACAAATATAACGTGTCTACCGCCACCTACTGTACGGTTAGTAAACTGTAGAAAAAGAAACACGTCCAATATTGAAAAGGGGAAGGGGAACAACGACCTCAAAACAAAATACAAATATAGATAAATAAAAACATCCCACTCGTTCAGTCACAGTCCTATTCAAATCACATCCCTACACAGTCTCATGGGCCTCGTAGGGAGGAACAGCTTCAGTCTGTATTCCCTGCAATCAGTGGTGTAAAGTACTTAAGTACAAATATTTAAGTGCCACATCAGTAGTTTTGGGGGGTATCTGTACTTTACTTTTGATATTTTTGACAACTTCTACTTTTACTCCACTACATTCCTAAAGAAAATAATGTACTTTCAACTCCATACATTTTCCCTGACACCCAAAAGTACTCGTTACATTATGAATGATTAGCAGGACAGGAAAACATTTAAATTCATCCCTACTGCATCTGATTTGGCGGACTCACCAAACACAAACACTTTATTTTTAAATTATGGATGTGGTCTTAAATTCAATCTGGAGTGCCAGAGTGCGCTTGGTCGTTCTTAATGTAGTGTCTTAACACTTAGTACTTATTTATGTAATAAGAAAGACTCGGAATACAAGCAATTGAACTGGAGCTTCACATTTACTCAAACGAGTTAGTACCAGAGTAACATAGAACAACACTGCGCATGACAAGGGTGCTCCCGCCTTAAAGGGGACATCAGTAATTAACAGAACATAACATTCCTTCTCTTATACAATCAGAGTTACTTATACCAAACCACAACTGAAACATTTCCCAGAACCTGTTGTAGTTATTTTGCATCTTTTAATTTGATCTTGAACAGTTCGTTTTTATTTGTTTGTTTATAAGTCTAGTCTGTCTGGTGGACGGTGCCTTCGTTCTGGGTAGTGCCTCAGATTGTCTGGAGGCTCCTGAACATCCTCAGTGTCTATCTGGTGAACAGTGCCTTCGTTCTGGGTAGTGCCTCAGATTGTCTGGAGGCTCCTGAACATCCTCAGTGTCTATCTGGTGGACGGTGCCTTCGTTCTGGGTAGTGCCTCAAATTGTCTGGAGGCTCCTGAACATCCTCAGTGTCTATCTGGTGGACGGTGCCTTCGTTCTGGGTAGTGCCTCAAATTGTCTGGAGGCTCCTGAACATCCTCAGTGTCTATCTGGTGGACGGTGCCTTCGTTCTGGGTAGTGCCTCGGATTGTCTGGAGGCTCCTGAACATCCTCGGTGTCTGTCTGGTGAACAGTGCCTTCGTTCTGGGTAGTGCCTCAGATTGTCTGGAGGCTCCTGAACATCCTCAGTGTCTGTCTGGTGGACGGTGCCTTCGTTCTGGGTAGTGCCTCAGATTGTCTGGAGGCTCCTGAACATCCTCAGTGTGTGCTTGTTCCATTATAGCTTCTGCTATAGCAGCACCTTCATCAACACGTTCCCTTCTTTCAGCCTGGGGTCTCTTTACTGCCCCACCGTCCTCTACAGTTCCCCGTGTGTCACTCTCAGGATCTCTCTGTGCCTGTTCTCTCTCGATTGTTGTGCTGTTTTCCGTGGAATGCATTTGGTTAATGTGACGCCGCCACATTATGTCTGGGCTCACTTGAACCTGGTAAGTTCTGGGTCCCGTTTGTGTGTGTACGGCCCCTCTTGTCCATTTCCCTCCTCTTCTGTAGTCTCGCACCATCACTTCCTGTCCTGTTTGGAGATGACGCTCCCGGCCACCGGAGAGCATCTTGGCTTGTTTGTTCAGCACTTCATTACGCCTGTTTGGCTTCATGATGTCCAGCTGTGTGCGGAGAGGCCTCCCAAACATCAGTGCGGCTGGGCTTTCATTTGTCGTGGCATGTGGGGTGTTTCGGTAGGAGGCCAGGAACTTGGCCAGTTTTGTTTGCAAAGTCCCTTCGTCTCGTTTTGCTGCACGGAGTCCTTGCTTTAGGGTTTGCACAAAGGGTTCTGCCAGCCTATTGGTGGCAGGGTGGTACGGAGCTGAGGTTGAGTGTTTGATTCCATTTACTGACATGAATCTTGTAAACTCGTTACTTACAAAAGCTTGCGCGTTGTCACTTACCAGCTGCAGTGGCAAAGCGAAGCGTGCAAACGTTGTTCTGAGACACTCTATCGTCTGAGCTGAGGTGGAGGAGTCAGTGCAAAACACCTCTGGCCATTTGGAATGGGCATCCACTATAACCAGAAACATGTGCTTTTCAAAGGGACCAGCGTAGTCCACATGAACTCTCTGCCATGACTCTGTGGGCCATTCCCATGGGTGGACTGGGACAGGAGCAGGCATGTGAAGGGTTTCCAAACATCCGCTACAGTTCTTTGCCATGTTTTCTATCTGTTGATCCAGACCTGGCCACCAGAAGTGGCTCCTTGCGAGCAGCTTCATTTTGACAATTCCAACATGACCTTCATGTAATTGCTGCAAAACTAGATGTTGGCATTTCTGGGGTATCATGACTCTCATTCCCCACATCAAACATCCTCGGTACGTTGTAATTTCGTTTCTCCGCTGGAAATACGGAGTCAGCTCCTTTCTGCCAGTAGCTGGCCATCCTGACATGGTGTAGGTGTACACTTTTGACAAGGTCACATTTTTCCTTGTCTCCTGTTTGATAACTGTGCTTGTGACTGGTAGTGCCTCGAGCTGAGCGGTATGGAACATGTCCACTGCATCCACCCTCCTTTGTCTTTCTCTTGTACACGGCAGTCTGGATAATCCATCTGCATTTGTGTGGAGGGATGACGGCTTAAACTCAATGTTATACATATGACTGGCAAGAAACAGGGCATATCGCTGTAACCTGGCTGCTGTCATTGACTGGCAAGGAACAGGGCATATCGCTGTAACCTGGCTGCTGTCATTGACTGGCAAGGAACAGGGCATATCGCTGTAACCTGGCTGCTGTCATTGCCGGAATGCCTTTCTTTGGACTTAAAATGGAAAGCAACGGCTGGTGATCTGTAACCAGTGTGAAACACTTGCCATATAGGTATGGGTTCAATTTCTTGCCGCCCCACACTGGTGCCAGTGCTTCTTTGTCCATTTGTGAGTAGTTTTTCTCTGCATCATTCAATGTTCGCGACGCGAATGCAACTGGCCTCTCTGACCCATCTTTCAGTGTGTGTGAAAGGACGGCACCTAAGCCATAAGGGGACGCATCACAAGCCCACTTCACTGGCATTTCAGCGTCGTAATGCATCAGGACCTGTTCAGATGTTATGAGCCGTTTTGCCTCCAAAAATGCATTTTCACACTGCTCTGTCCACCGCCATGTCCTATTCTTTTCCAGGAGCTGATTTAGAGGCTGGAGTACTGCTGAAAGGTTTGGGAGGAATCTTCTGTAGTAATTGATCAGTCCCGTGAAAGATCTCACTTCTGTGATATTTTGTGGTCGTGGTGCCTGTACCACTGCTTCGATTTTGTCCTGTGTTTTGTGCAATCCATTGCAGTCAATCTCATGTCCACAGAAGACAATCTTGTCTTTGAAGAACTCACACGTCTTTAAGTTTGCCTGTAGACCAAACTCTTTCAGTCTTTTCAGGACCTCTTCCAGGTTAGCCAGGTGCTCTTTGTCGGTGCGTCCTGTTATGATCATGTCATCCAGGATACACTAGATTCCTGGGATTCCTTGCAAAATCTGGTCAATAGTTTGTTGCCAAATAGCTGGGGCTGATGCAATGCCAAAAACCAGGCGGTTATACCTGTATAGACCTTTGTGTGTGTTTATTGTCAGGTACTGTTTGGAACTCTCTTCAACCGGTAGCTGCAGGTAAGCCTGTTTCAGATCGATTTTACTGAAGTGTTTCCCACCAGCTAGTGCAGCAAAGATGTCATCCAGGCGTGGTAGGGGGTATTGGTCCACATGCAGCATTGAATTCACAGTTACCTTGAAGTCCCCACACATTCTAACAGACCTGTCTTTCTTCACAATAGGAACTATGGGTGTGGCCCATTCGCTTCTGTCCACTTTCGTCAGGATCCCTGTATCCTGCAAGCGATCAATTTCCACTTCCACCTTTGGTCTCAGGGAGTATGGAACAGATCTGGCTTTGCAGAATTTGGGGGTTGCATCATCTCTTAGTACAAGTTTTGCTGTGAAGCCTTTTACTGTTCCCATCTGATCACTGAAAACTGTGTTGTATTTCTTCCGCAAGTGTTCCAGTGTTTGGTCTGTACCATTCTCTTTGGACTGGAACGTGTGGAGCATTTTCAAGTCACAGCAGTTCAGCTTTATTTTTGAAAGCCATTCCTTGCCAAATAATGGGGGGCCAGTTCCAGGCACCACATACAGCTGTAACTGCTGTGTTTGCCCCCCATAATGCACTCTGACCTGCAACGCCCCCATTGGGCTCAATCTCTCTCCTGAGTATGTCTTCAGCAACACATGTGTGTTCTTCAGCTTGATAGCCTTAAAGTGCTAATTGTAGACAGTAGAGGAAATTATAGACATTGCAGATCCTGTGTCCAGCTCCATTTTGAGGGGTTTGCCTTCGAAATCTGGTGTCACCCATATTATGCTACTGCTGGGAGAAGTCACTGTGTTTAACTCCATTGTACCAATTAATCAAATCAAATCAAATTTATTTATATAGCCCTTCGTACATCAGCTGATATCTCAAAGTGCTGTACAGAAACCCAGCCTAAAACCCCAAACAGCAAGCAATGCAGGTGTAGAAGCACGGTGGCTAGGAAAAACTCCCTAGAAAAGCCAAAACCTAGGAAGAAACCTAGAGAGGAACCAGGCTATGTGGGGTGGCCAGTCCTCTTCTGGCTGTGCCGGGTAGAGATTATAACAGAACATGGCCAAGATGTTCAAATGTTCATAAATGACCAGCATGGTCGAATAATAATAAGGCAGAACAGTTGAAACTGGAGCAGCAGCACGGCCAGGTGGACTGGGGACAGCAAGGAGTCATCATGTCAAGTAGTCCTGGGGCATGGTCCTAGGGCCGCGGTTCAGTTGAAACTGGAGCAGCAGCACGGCCAGGTGGACTGGGGACAGCAAGGAGTCATCATGTCAGGTAGTCCTGGGGCATGGTCCTAGGGCTCAGGTCCTCCGAGAGAGAGAAGGAGAGAATTAGAGAACGCACACTTAGATTCACACAGGACACCGAATTGGACAGGAGAAGTACTCCAGATATAACAAACTGACCCCAGCCCCCGACACATAAACTACTGCAGCATAAATACTGAAGGCTGAGACAGGAGGGGTCAGGAGACACTGTGGCCCCACCCGAGGACACCCCGGACAGGGCCAAACAGGAAGGATATAACCCCACCCACTATGCCAAAGCACAGCCCCCACACCACTGGAGGGATATCTTCAACCACCAACTTACCATCCTGAGACAAAGCTGAGTATAGCCCGCAAAGATCTCCGCCACGGCACAACCCAAGGGGGGGCGCCAACCCAGACAGGATGACCACATCAGTGAATCAACCCACTTAGGTGACGCACCCCCTCAGGGACGGCATGAGAGAGCCCCAGCAAGCCAGTGACTCAGCCCCTGTAATAGGGTTAGAGGCAGAGAATCCCAGTGGAAAGAGGGGAACCGGCCAGGCAGAGACAGCAAGGGTGGTTCGTTGCTCCAGAGCCTTTCCGTTCACCTTCCCACTCCTGGGCCAGACTACACTCAATCATATGACCCACTGAAGAGATGAGTCTTCAGTAAAGACTTAAAGGTTGAGACCGAGTTTGCGTCTCTGACATGGGTAGGCAGACCGTTCCATAAAAATGGAGCTCTATAGGAGAAAGCCCTGCCTCCAGCTGTTTGCTTAGAAATTCTAGGGACAATTAGGAGGCCTGCGTCTTGTGACCGTAGCGTACGTGTAGGTATGTACGGCAGGACCAAATCAGAGAGATAGGTAGGAGCAAGCCCATGCAATGCTTTGTAGGTTAGCAGTAAAACCTTGAAATCAGCCCTTGCTTTGACAGGAAGCCAGTGTAGGGAGGCTAGCACTGGAGTAATATGATCAAATTTTTGGTTCTAGTCAGGATTCTAGCAGCCGTATTTAGCACTAACTGAAGTTTATTTAGTGCTTTATCCGGGTAGCCGGAAAGTAGAGCATTGCAGTAGTCTAACCTAGAAGTGACAAAAGCATGGATTAATTTTTCTGCATCATTTTTGGACAGAAAGTTTCTGATTTTTGCAATGTTACGTAGATGGAAAAAAGCTGTCCTTGAAATGGTCTTGATATGTTCTTCAAAAGAGAGATCAGGGTCCAGAGTAACGCGAGGTCCTTCACAGTTTTATTTGAGATGACTGTACAACCATTAAGATTAATTGTCAGATTCAACAGAAGATCTCTTTGTTTCTTGGGACCTAGAACAAGCATCTCTGTTTTATCCGAGTTTAAAAGTAGAAAGTTTGCTGCCATCCACTTCCTTATGTCTGAAACACATGCTTCTAGCGAGGGCAATTTTGGGGCTTCACCATGTTTCATTGAAATGTACAGCTGTGTATCATCCGCATAGCAGTGAAAGTTAACATTATGTTTTCGAATAACATCCCCAAGAGGTAAAATATATAGTGAAAACAACAGCGGTCCTAAAACGGAACCTTGAGGAACACCGAAATTTACAGTTGATTTGTCAGAGGACAAACCATCCACAGAGACAAACTGATATCTTTCCGACAGATAAGATCTAAACCAGGCCAGAACTTGACCGTGTAGACCAATTTGGGTTTCCAATCTCTCCAAAAGAATGTGGTGATCGATGGTATCAAAAGCAGCACTAAGGTCTAGGAGCACGAGGACAGATGCAGAGCCTCGGTCCGATGCCATTAAAATGTCATTTACCACCTTCACAAGTGCCGTCTCAGTGCTATGATGGGGTCTAAAACCAGACTGAAGCATTTCATATACATTGTTTGTCTTCAGGAAGGCAGTGAGTTGCTGAGCAACAGCCTTTTCTAAGATTTTTGAGAGGAATGGAAGATTCGATATAGGCCGATAGTTTTTTATATTTTCTGGGTCAAGGTTTGGCTTTTTCAAGAGAGGCTTTATTACTGCCACTTTTAGTGAGTTTGGTACACATCCGGTGGATAGAGAGCCGTTTATTATGTTCAACATAGGAGGGCCAAGCACAGGAAGCAGCTCTTTCAGTAGTTTAGTTGGAATAGGGTCCAGTAAGCAGCTTGAAGGTTTAGAGGCCATGATTATTTTCATCATTGTGTCAAGAGATATAGTACTAAAACACTTGAGCGTCTCTCTTGATCCTAGGTCCACGCAGAGTTGTGCAGACTCAGGACAACTGAGCTTTGAAGGAATACGCAGATTTAAGGAGGAGTCTGTAATTTGCTTTCTAATAATCATAATTTTCATCTGAATCACTGCCACTGTTCTCTGCTAGTGCATTCACAGACCCTTTAATTTTCTCAGTTTTCCTGTTGTGACTGAATTTTGCTTTGCATGCTCTTTGAATGTGCCCCCTTCTACTGCATTTGTGACAAATTTCGTCTTTGAAACGGCAGTCCTCTGCTCTGTGGCCATCTCTGTCACACCTGTAGCATTTTTCGGCCAAACAGGGGCGCTGTCGACTGCGTGAAAACTTGTGCAAGGAAATTTGTGACAGGTCAGTACTTCTTTTGCTTTGCAACTCAAATGCATCTTTCGTCGCGATTTCAACAGCCTTTGCAAACGTGAGCTCTGATTCTGTGAGCAAACGTTGTTGAATGTGTTCATGTTTCAGTCCACAAACAAATCTATCCCTTAATGTGTCATTTCGGTTCTCTCCAAATTGGCAATGTTCAGACAGTTTCTTCAACTCTGCTACATATGTACAAACACCCTCCCCCTCATTCTGATCTCTCTTGTGGAAACGAAAACGTTCCGCGATGAGGAGTGGTTTAGGTGATAGGTGATCTCCACAATCTCTGTGAATGTTTTATTTGAGGGCTTCGGAGGTGCAGTCAGATCTCTTAGCAAACTGTATGTTTTTGGGCCAATTAAACTCAACAACGCTGGTACTCTTTTGTTATTAGCAATGTCGTTTGCAATGAAGTACTGTTCCAGTCGTTCAATTTAAGTTGCCCAGTTTTCTTGCGTGTCATCAAACACATCTATTTTCCACGGGTCTTTGATCTGCCGCCTCGTTCTCGTCAGCTCTCCCCTCGTCTTCACTGCTTGCTAGCTGTTGTGCTACAGGGTCAAAATCTTCCTCTCTTCCTACGAACTCCATCTGTATTCGTGATGCACACTGCAGGTAATCATCCTCGTCGCCAATGTACTGTCTTAACACTTAGTACTTATTTATGTAATAAGAAAAACTCGGAATACAAGCAATTGAACTGGAGCTTTACATTTACTCAAACGAGTTTGTACCAGAATAACATAGAACAACACTGCGCATGACCAAGGGTGCTCCCGCCTTAAGGGGACATCAGTAATTAACAGAACATAACACTGAAATTCAGAGCGTTGTCAGATTGTCAGTTCGTATCGCTCTCGGAGCGTTCAGAGCCACACTGGACGCTCTGGCGGAGGAGGAGGGTTGATTCAAGCGTTCTGACCTCACAACGGCAGTCAAGCATCCAAGATAACTGGTTAGCATTGGCTAGCTTGCGAGCTACTTCCAGTACAAACGATAGAACTCTGACCATTTCACTCGCCTTAGCAGAGCTGGTTAGGCTGTGTTCATGTTATCCAGAGCATTGGTGACTTTAACTGTGCTTCAGGCAACAATTTAATTACGTTTTTTTTTTTGCCGACGTTTAAGACTCTGAGGTTAAGGTTAGGAAAAGGGTTAGGGTTAGCTACAATGTAACAGATGTCACAACTTGTCCCAATGCAAAAGAAACGGACACGGACCAATAGGGAGCATCAATTGGTTTAAAGTAGATATCATGAAACACCCGATATCAGAGAACGCCCCTAATTGCGGTCTGCAATTATACCTCTTTCGGATCAAGGGGCCAGGCTTCCAGTCTGTAAGCATGCTTTCCACTGTGCTCAGAGGGCATTTTCCGTACTGCAGTTCAGCTGAAGCACGGCCCAATTCCTATTGATGGCCCCATTGCGAAGTCACGTTTTTTTTTTAAACAAGACAATTTACTCATCAAGTCTGTAAACAAAACATCCATTGAATTATTCAAGTAATTGCCATAGTCAGATTTTAGTTTTTTTCCCATCACTCACAGCCGAGGTTAACCATTTTAGATTCATGCTGGGTGGTGGGTGAGCTTATGCCACATGCAGATGCTGAAGGGAAAACACACCTCTTGACCTGCTGTGCATAATTTAGGAGCAGCCTCGTCTCATAGATGAGGTGTAACATAGTAAATATAAATCAGGGACTCTCAAAACAGTATTATGTTACGTTTTTCTGGTTACAAAAGACAGATGGTTACTCAATACATGGAATTTGGTGGTGCTGTACTGTAACAGAGATCTGAGCCAGTTGAAAGTATTGACAACGGGATATATTGTTGGTGACTGTGTGTTCCTTCATTAGTTTTGTATTTATTATTATTTTACTTCTGGTACCCTCCTACCTGAGAGGCATGAGGCCTGAGAGGCGTTGCACTGTTAAAATCATCCCAGTGTGGAGATGAAACACCTGTGTGTTACAAAGCCACATGCTCTGTCCTCTCTGCTCTACCTCGGTGTTTTAATGTGACTCATACAGAGATAATACTAATACCGAGAGAACCACTGCTCTACCTTCGTGTTTTAATGTAGATAATACTAGTACAGAGATAACCACTGCTCTTCCTAGGTGTTTTTATGTTGGTAATACTAATACAGATAACCACTTCCCTACCTAGTGTTTTAATGTGACTCATACAGAGATAACCCTTGGACATGCATTCTCCATTATGCCATTGTGTTTACCACTTCAGATCCTTAAATTGTAGTTTAAAGCATATACAGGGCATTATACAGGACCCCTTGACTTTTTCCACATATTTTTACAGGCTTATACAAAATTGATTAAATGCATTTTTTACCCCTCATCAATATACACATAATGACAAAGTGAAAAAAGTTTAGAAATTTGTCAATTTATAAAAATTAATACCTTATTTGCATAAATATTCAGACTGTAACGCTCAATGTGTGAATGGGTGTGAAGTCAGGCGCAGAGAGCAAAGGATGCGGGAAAAACACGCTTTAATGTCCAAAATCAAAGGAACAAAATAGTATACCCAACACAGGCGTACGATAAAAACAAAATAGTACCCTTAGGTAAAATACCAGGACAGCGAGAAAACGCAACAAAACACTAACACCTCTCACAAATACAGAAGAACAAGCCCGCACTAACAGAAGCGGGCTAAACAAACTTAAATAACCCCACCCTAACAACCAAACAATGAACAGGTGAAACCAATTAGACAAAACCAAACGAACACGGCACAAAGGATCGGTGGCAGCTAGTAGACCGGTGACGACGACCGCCGAGTGCTACCCGAACAAGAAGAGGACTCACCTTCGGTAATATTTGTGACAGGCCCTGTTCTGGATATTTAAAATGCATATGCCACAGCCAATACCCCAGGACATTCCTGCTTCATCAGATAACAACCATAAGGGCAATAAAACTGGGGGTGGGGGACATACACGTTCAAATGTTCAAACACTCAACCCCCCCAGTTCAACTAGGCCCCTAGACATCAATCACCATGACTACTTCAAAGGATGCCATCTACTTTATTCTCTCTCCCCTGCCCAGTCATGTGAAATCCATAGATTATGGCCTCTTATTTAAAATGACTGATTTCCTTATACAAACTATAAATCTTTGAAATTGTTGTGTTTAAATTGTTCAGTATAATAAGACTTCTAGGATGTATCGTATGTTACGAATTACAATTCTTACGTTATTTTACGCATTGCTATTCATACAATATGTTACGAACTTGTAATATGTATGATATGCTAACATACGAAGTAATAGCTAAAAAGTAGTAAGTAGTTGCAAAGTTGCTGATTAGCTAAAATGCTACAGTCCTCCTTGATGAGATTCTAAACACAGCAGCCTTTGGCTAGAAGTTTGAGTTACAAGCCCACCCTTCCACAGAGCAGGAGTAAGACTTCTCTCCTGTGTGTTAAGTTGCTATGGTGAGAGAAACTCACCCAAAAGTCAGAGCAGACGTAAGCAGGCTTCTCTCATGCGTGTTCTCTGATGAACTATTAGTTTGGTTGCTGTTTTGAAGCATTTTACACAAACAAGGCAGGAGTATGGCTTCTCTCCTTTATGTATATGTTGGTGTGTGTTTAAGGTATCCAGTCAAGAGAAACTCACCCCACAGTCAGAACAGGAGCAAGGCTTTTCTCCTGTATGTGTTCTCCGATGAACTTTTAGCTTAGCAGACATAAGGCTTCTTTCCTGTGTGTGTTCTCTGGTGAACTTTTAGCTCATTTGATGTTTTAAATTTTTTTCCACAGTCAGAGCAGGAATAAGGCTTCTCTCCTGTGTGTATACGTTGGTGTGTTTTTAAGGTGCCCAGCTGAGAGAAACTCGCCCCACAGTCAGAGCAGATGTAAGGCTTCTCTCCTGTGTGTGTTCTCTGGTGAACTTTTAGCTCAGTTGATGTTTTAAAACGTTTTCCACAGTCAGAGCAGGAGTATGGCTTCTCCCCTGTGTGTCTTCTCTGATGAACTTTTAGATGAGTTGATGTTGTGAAGTATTTCCCACAGTCAGAGCAGACGTAAGGCTTCTCTCCTGTGTGTATACGTTCATGTGTTCTTAAGATGGAACATTTAGAGAAACTAGTTCCACAGTCAGAGCAGTAATACGGCTTGTCTCCTGTGTGTGTTCTCTGATGAACTTTTAGCTCAGTTGATGTTTTGAAGCATTTTCCACAGTCAGAGCAGAAGTAAGGCTTCTCACCAGTGTGTATAAGTTGGTGTGTTTTTAAGTTGCTCTGGTGAGAGAAACTCTTCCCACAGTCAGAGCAGGAGTAAGGCTTCTCACCAGTGTGTATAACTTGGTGTGTTTTTAAGTTGCTCTGGTGAGAGAAACTAGCCCCACAGTCAGAGCAGAAGAAAGGCTTCTCTCCTGTGTGAGTCTTCTGATGAACCTTTAGCTCATTTGATGTTTTAAAACGTTTTCCACAGTCAGAGCAGTAATAAGGCTTCTCTCCTGTGTGTGTTCTCTGATGAACTTTTAGATGAGTTGATGATGTGAAGCATTTTCCACAGTCAGAGCAGTAATAAGGCTTCTCTCCTGTGTGTGTTCTCTGGTGAACTTTTAGCTCATATAATGTTTTAAAGCATTTCCCACAGTCAGAGCAGGAGAATGGCTTCTCCCCTGTATGTATACGTTCATGTGATTTTAAGCGGGAAAGCTGAGAGAAACTAGTTCCACAGTCAGGGCAGAAGAAAGGCTTCTCTCCTGTGTGTGTTGTCTGATGAACTTTTAGCTCATTTGATGTTTTAAAACATTTTCCACAGTCAGAGCAGGAATAAGGCTTCGCTCCTGTATGTATAAGTTGGTGTGTTTTTAAGGTGCCCAGATGAGAGAAACTCGCCCCACAGTCAGAGCAGAAGAAAGGCTTCTCTCCTGTATGTACACGTTCGTGTGATTTTAAGTGGGAAAGTTGAGAGAAACGAGTTCCACAGTCAGAGCAGAAGAAAGGCTTCTCTCCTGTGTGTGTTCTCTGATGACGTTTTAGCACCGTTGATGTTTTGAAGCATTTTCCACAGTCAGAGCAGGAGTAAGGCTTCTCTCCTGTGTGTATTTTTAGGTGTATTTTTAGCTTTGATAGAAATGGGAAAATCTCTTCACAATGTGGGCAGTGATGAGACCTCTTTGCTCTCTGATCTTCCTGCTGTTGCTCTCTGGATGTGGAGAATGTCTCAACATGGTATCCTGTGTGAACATCAGAAAAAACAGTCAGTTGGTGTGATATACATGTTAATCAAATGTATTTTATGAAGCCCTTATTACATCAGTAGTTGTCACAAAGTGCTTAACCTGTCTGGCTCAAATCCCATAATTAAAATTATTTTACACCATTTTAAAGATAAACTTCTTGTAAATCCAGCCACAGTGTTCGATTTCAAATGGGCTTTACGGCGAAAGCACACCAAACGATTATGTTAGGTCAGCACCTAGTCACAGAAAACCATACAGCCATTTTCCAGCCAAGGAGAGGTCTCATAAAAGTCAGAAATAGCAATTAAATTAATCACTAACCTTTGATGATCTTCATCAGATGGCACTCACAGGACTTCATGTTACACAATAAATGTGTGTTTTGTTCGATAAAGTTAATCTTTATGTCCAAAAACATCATTTGAAATTGGTGTGTTGTGTTCAGAAATGCATTGTCTCAAACAAACATCCGATGAAAGTAAAGAGAGCCACATCAAAAAACCGAAATACTCATCATAAACATTGATAATAGATACAAGTGTTACACATACAAATACAGATAAACTTCTCATTAATGCAATCGCTGTATCAGATTTCAAAAAGGCTTTAGAGATCTGAAACAATGCCTAAAGACTGGTCACATGTTGAGGAAGACAGATTTCCACTGGGTCCTAAGTCTTTGTATGGTGGATAGGCTTTCAATGGAAAAACAGTCTTTCAAAATAATAATACTTCCTGGTTGGGTTTTCCTCTGGCTTTCGCCTGCCATATCAGTTCTGTTATACTCAGACATTATTTTAACATTATTTTAACAGTGTTTTCTATCCAAATCGACTAATTATATGCATATCCTAGCTTATGGGCCCGAGTAGCAGGCAGTTTAATTTGGGCACGCTTTTCATCCAAAATTCCAAATGCTGCCCCCTACCCTAGTCAAGTTAACTTCTTTGGGGTGGGGGGCAGTATTGGGTAGCTTGGATGAAAAACGTGCCCAAATTAAGCTGCCTGCTACTCAGCCGAAAAAGCTAGAATATGCATATAAATAGAACATTTGGATAGAAAACACTCTGAAGTTTCTAAAACTGTTTGAATGATGTCTGTGAGTATAACAGAACTCATTTGGCAGGCAAAATCCTGAGAAAAAAATCCTACCAGGAAGTGGGAAATCTGAGGTTTGTAGATATTCAACTCAGCACCTATTGAAGATACTGTGTGATGTTAGTTATTTTTAACTTCCCAAGGCTTCCACTAGATGTCAACAGTATTTAGAACCTGTTTTGAGGATTCTACTCTAAAGGAGGGGCTCATAAGGGCTCTATGAGTGAGTGGTCTGGCAGAGTGCCACAGCCTTGGTCTGGCGCGCTCACGTGAAAGGTAGCTTCGTGCCACTTTATTTGTACAGACAAAGGAATTGTCCGGTTGGAACATTAATGAAGATTTATGTTAAAAACGCCTTAAAGATTGATTCTAGACATCGTTTGACATGTTGCTACGGACTGTTTAGATTGTCGGTTGAGATTGTGTACGGAACGCGCTTGGTGAGTTTAGATTGTGTACTGAACGCGCCAACAAAAGGAGCTATTTTGAAGTAAATTATGTACATTATCAAAAAGAACAAGCAGTTATTGTGGACCTGGGATTACTGGGAGTGCATTCTGATGAAGATCATCAAAGGTAAGTGAATATTTATCATGTTACTCTGACATCTCTCGACTCCAACATGGCGGACATTTGTTTGGCTTGATTTTGTTGTCTGAGCGCCGTACTTAGATTATGCGTTTTTGGTAAAGTTTTTTTGGAAATCGGACACAGCGGTTGCATTAAGGAGAAGTGTATCTATAATTCTGTGCATAATTCTTGTATTTTCATCAACATTTATTATGAGCATTTCTGTAATTGATGTGGCTTTCTGCAAAAATCACCGGATGTTGTGGAACTACTGAACGTAACGCTCCTATGTAAACTCAGATTTTTGGATATAAATATGAACTTTACCAAACAAAACATACATGTATTGTGTAACATGATGTCCTAGGAGTGTCATCTGATGAAGATCATCAAAGGTAGGTGATTAATTTTATCGATATTTCTGCTTTTTGTGACTCCACTCTTTGGTTGGAAAATGGCTGAATGCTTTCTGTGACTTGGCTCTGACCTATTTTCCAATATTTTTAAAACATTTTTTGTGTGTGTGTGTTAGAATTGCTTTTTGATATTTTGTATATAGTTATTTGCACTGCTGTATATAGTTATAGGTAATTTCACCAATTCGGCCACTTGGGTACATTTGGGCAACTTGTGTGGGACACCTGGGTGACTTCATGCTAAATGTCATGTAGCTCACCCATTCCTGAAGTTATCAGTCTCAAACTTTGCACACCTACAGATGCCCTCTTGTGTTATCCATCAAAATTATATCCAGCATCCTATCTGACTGTGTGGCTATTCTAGTACATGTGAAAGAAGATACTACAACAATAAAAAACAGAAAACGTATGCTCTTTCTCTTTTCTTCCACCAGATCTACTGTGTTATATTCTCCTACATTCAATTAACATTTCCACAAACATCAGAATGTTTCCATTCAAATGATACCAAGAATATGCATATCCTTGCCTCTGGGGCTGAGCTACAGGCAGTTAGATTTGGGTTTGTCTTCTGCCTCTGGGGCTGAGCTACAGGCAGTTAGATTTGGGTATGTCTTCTGCCTCTGGGGCTGAGCTACAGGCAGTTAGATGTGGGTTTGTCTTCAGGCGGAAATTGAGAACAAAGGGTTGCAGCCATAACAGGTTAATTGACTTGCCTTTGTCCAAACGCAAGCAGGACACCTACGACAACATCCGGGGAAATTGCAGAGTGCGAAATTCTAAATACAAAAATCAGAATATTAAACATTCATGAAAATAGAAGTGTCTTACATAATTTAAAAGCTTCTTGTTAATCCAACTGCGTTGTCAGATTTGAAAAAGGCTTTACGGAGAAAGCATACCATGCGATTATCTGAGGACAGCTCCCCACGTCAAAATACTTTTTCAACCAGCACAGGCGTCACAAATTCACAGGCAGCAATTAAATAAATCACTTACCTTTGAAGATCTTCCTCTGATTGCAATCCCAAGGGTCCCAGCTACACAATGAATGGTCGTTTTGTTGGATAATATCCTTCATTATATCCCAAAAGTATCAGTTTAGATGGCGCGCTTGATTCAGTAGGTCACTCGTTCAACATGCACACAAACGAATCCTAAAGGTTACCGGTAAAGATCGTCCAAAAAAGTCAAACGAATAATAATAATAATAATAATATATCCCATTTAGCAGACGCTTTTGTCCAAAGCGACTTACAAGTCGGCTGGGGCCACTACTTTTACATATGGGTGGCCACAGTGGGAATCGAACCCACGACGCTTGGCGTTGCAAGCGCCATGCTCTACCGACTGAGCCACACAGGACTCTACGAAGTTTCCAATTAATCCTCAGGTATCCTAATATGTAAATAAACAATAATATTTAAGACGGAGAATAGTGTGTTCAATAGCAAAGATAAATAATGAAGAGCGCACTCTCGTTGATGCGTGCAACATGACTACTTTTCTAATGGGGGACATCTTGGAAAAACTACAAATACTAATTTAAAAAAAAACAAGCATGAAACCCTTTCTAAAGACTGTTGACATCTAGTGGAAGCCAAATGAACTGCAATCTGGGTCCTATCAATTTGAATATCCCATAGGCAAGCATTGAAAAAATCTGTGACCTCAAGAAATGAAAATTCCGGATGAATTTTACTCAAGGTTTTCGCCTGTCATATCAGTTCTGTTATACCCACATACATTATTTTTACAGTTTTAGAAACTTCAGAGTGTTTTCTATCCAATGCTATCAAGTATATGCATATCCTAGCTTCTGGGCAGTTTACGTTGGGCACGTCAATCGTCGGAAATTCCGGACAATTACCAGTATGCTAAGAGAATTAAATAAAGGTTAAAAATAAATATTTTTTAAATACACTACCATTAATGGTGAAATAAATGAATAAATTCTAAAGTTACAAATGTCCATGTTTTTTTAAAGAATAGCACATTTTTTGTCCAATCAAATAATGTCAAAGTGATCAGAAATACAGTGTAGACATTGTTAATGTTGTAAATGACTATTGTAGCTGGAAAGGCCAGCATCCCGGAGTCGCCTGAAGATCTCGTTAATGAAGCTGCCAGTTGAGGACGATGTGTACTACTCTCTACACAGAACATGGAAATTTCTCACATGGAAAAGCCTTCATTTCTCAGAACAAGAATAGACTGACGACTTTCAGAAGAAAGGTCTTTGTTTCTGGCCATTTTGAGCCTGTAATCGAACCGACAAATGACCCAGATACTCAACTAGTCTAAAAAAGGACCGTTTTATTGCTTCTTTTATCAGCACCACAGTTTTCAGCTGTGCTAACATAATTGCAAAAGGGTTTTGTAATGATCAATTAGCCCTTTAAAATGATAAACTTGGATTAGCTAACACAACATGCCATTGGATCATAGGAGTGATGGTTGCTGATAATGGGCCTCTGTACACCTATGCAGATATTCCATTTTTAAAAAATCATCCGTTTCCAGCAACAAGTCATTTACAACATTAACAACATCTACACTGTATTAATGGTCAATTTGATGTTATTTTAATGGACAAAAAAAAACATACTTTTCTTTCAAAAACAAGGACATTTCTAAGTGACCCTAAACTTTTCAACGGTAGTGTATGTATTCATTTCAGTAGGCTGTATGGGAAGGGGAATCAACTATTCTAAAACTGGGTAGGAGTCAAAAACTAATAAGAGGCAAAAGTGATGAAAATTATGAGTTATACCATCCTCCACTCAACATCACAAGGGTGATAGTAGAATTTGGGTTTAAAGTAATGACTAAGATATTTCACCCTGAAACTGTATCACTGTGTGTGAAATCCATTAGACACATAAGACTATAAGTTGGTAATATGTGCAGCGTTGGCAGGATATAATTAGAACACTGTGTTCCTTACAGGACATTCTGTCCCCACCCAGAGAGGAGAAACTGTTAGGCTTGTCTATCATGAAACATGTTGCAGAATATGATAAACAATGTAAGTGTACAGTGGAACAATACAGCCATCCTAAAGCGGGGTGGGGTTCTCGACTGATGTGTGTATAAAAGATGGGCTCTGAACTTGAGAGGGCAGAGCTCTCTGAATAAAGAACTGATCATTTGTATGCTGGGACTCTGTTTATTAAAACTTAGAGCCTTACAACCTCAAGGATACAGATGGAGTTATAAAATAGTCCAGTTAGAACATTGGGGTAGAAACGACACAGACTCATTTCATAGAACTTCAAAACACTGGCAGTTTGTCTACTCCACTTCTTTAGTCTACACTCTGATCACTCCAGATAGCCCAGTGAATAAAACAAATGCTGGCAATACTGTTGTCATCCATACAAGTCTTAGCAGCATGAAATAACATCTACAATGCATTCAAAAAGTATTCAGACCCCTTGGCTTTTTGTTTTTGTTACATTACAGGCTTATTCTAATTCTCATCAGTCGACACACAATACCCATAATGACAAGGGCAAAAACAGGTTTTTAGAAATAACTGAAATATTACATTTATGTAAGTATTCAGACCCTTAACACAATAGTTAGTTGAAGCACCTTTGGCAGCGATTACAGCCTTGAGTCTTGTTGGGTATTCTTCTCTTTCACTTCTCTTCTCTTTCTGTTTCCAATGATCATCCTTGAGATGTTTCTACAACTTGATATATACAAAATATCCACTATTGTTCAAACGTTTGGGGTCACTTAGAAATGTCCTTGTTTTGAAAGAAAAGCACATTGATTGTCCATTAATATAACATCAAATTGATCAGAAATACAGTGTCGACATTGTTATTGTTGTAAATGACTATTGTAGCTGGAAACGGCAGATATTTTATGGAATATCTACATAGGCGAACAGAGGCCCATTATCAGCAACCATCACTCTTGTGATCCAATGGCATGTTGTGTTAGCTAATCCAAGTTGATCATTTTAAAAGGCTAATTCATCATTAGAAAACCCTTTTGAGGGCCTCCCGGGTGGCGCAGTGGTTAAGGGCGCTGCACTGCAGCGTCAGATGTGCCACCAGAGACTCTGGGTTCGCGCCCCGGAGGTACGCTGGGCGACGCACAATTGGCCTCGCGTCGTCCGGGTTAGGGAGGGTTTGGCCGGTAGGGATATCCTCATCACACACCAGCGACTCCCGTGGCGGGCCGGGCTCAGTGCACGCTAACCAAGGTTGCCAGGAGCACAGTGTTTCCTGTATGCCTAACTTGGTGATTGAGGGTATTAAACATTTTCAGCATTCTTGAGACAATGTGTGGGCAAAGGCAGGCGTGACAAGTTTTTAAATGTTTTGCTTCGCTGTGAAGTCTTGAGTTGTTCAGGGATGTGTGATGTCAGAATTACAGAATTCAACCTAGCAATAGACTGGTCATAACTTATATATGAAGATAACTTATAGGTAGAACCAGCTCTTACCATGACTAACAGTTGTCCTAGTCTTCTCCTCCTCTTCTTCTTCATCTTTAATGTTGACATTCAGCTCCAGTGTTTGACTGCAGTCTTCCAGTTTCACTGATGCCATCTCTGGATCCTGCAGTGCAAACTGGGCTCCACTGTCACAATCAGGACCCAGTGACTGTAGGTTTGGACTCAGTGTGGAAGGAGAGTGGCAGGCTGGGTTTGTCCTCACTGTTGATGTTACCGGCCTCAGACTTAATCTGAGTCGGCCTGTAGTAATAAAGACAAACGGACACGAGTTATTTTCTTGACAGTTCTGGCACTTTACTATGTAAAAAATATTATCTATTTTTTCTTGATCAATTATCTAATTTCAGTAGATCAGGTAGGTAATCCCTGACAAAACATTCATTCACGTTAGACACAAAGTACACATTTTAAATAGCACAACATAAGTGCACTTAATCTATAGTAGATTTCCTAAATTCACATAAATGCATAAATGACTCAAAACCCATTTAGTACAAGATCACAGTATGTTTCAGGCAGCACTATGTACTATTTTCCTGAATACCCTTTTCTTCTCTATATTATTTCACTCACAAAAACCAAATGTATTTCCCGTTCACACCATATTAAGAATTATCAGGGGTCGTACAGTGGCAAGTCAAATTCAAGGACTTTTTCAGGCACTAATATTTATTTACTTGAAGCCCCGTGTGAAAACCCAGAATTATAGATAAATATAGAAACAACTGAATGTGTCTGAATATTAGTACACATTACTGCAGTCCTCCAGAACTGATAATCATTACATTCAGCTTCAAAACTGTAGAGCAACTGAAATGTTCTCTCTCTGATGAGGCACTACCTGCACTGAAGTCCGTTGATGCAGACCTCCTATGGTATCATGGAGGTCCACAAACAAACGTTTAAGGTCCATGTCTGTCTAATTCTGTACTAAGAAAATAAAACAAGAAATCCCTATTAACTTCTACCACACCCTCCCCTTCCCCAAAAACCCTCCCCACCCCCCCAATAAACTATATCAATAGATCCCTTTCTGTGTTTGCAAACATTGGGGTTTATATCATGCTGAGACAATCCACCCCCAGATTATCCAGTTTATCAAAAACCATACCGACAGTAACATCTGTTACCCCCAACAACTCTGCTGCAGTTTACAAGATAACTTTAAACCTGGTATTTCTGCTTTAAACAATCCAAGTTGTTGATAAACTTACCTATGAATGCTATGAAGTAAATTGTATTCACTATTAAAGAATCCTTTGTCACAGCATATTTATGGGCACAAGATTTCTGAACAGGCCTTGAAACCATGTCAGGACTAGTAGAAAGACCAGTTCTGACAGTAGGTCCTCTTACTACGGGACCAGCCATGGAAGCTCCATCAGTCTGACAGTAGGTCCTCTTACTACGGGACCAACCATGGAAGCTCCATCAGTCTGACAGTAGGTCCTCTTACTACGGGACCAGCCATTGAAGCTCCATCAGTCTGCACTGTAGTTCCACCAGTCTGTCTTACAGCCTCTGCATATGATACATCAAGACAGATTCTATATCGCTGAGCATCTCTCTGCACCTGGCATCCACCAAATGCTGCTCTGTGTGTCCTCCCCACAATTGCAACACTTAACAGTCACATTGCTCCAACATTCACTGTAATCATGTTCCCCACCACACTTGGCACATCTTTTCACTCAACAGTTACATGTCCCATTCATTGGCATTTAAAAACACTGATGAATCACCATTGCTGATCCAGTTTCAACTGTTCTGCTATGGAACCCTGACCTGTTCACCGGACATGCTACCTGTCCCAGACCTGCTGATTTCAACTCTCTGGAGACAGCAGGAACGGTAGAGAAACTCTCAATGAACGGCTATGAAAAGCCAACTGACATTTACTCCTGAGGTGACCTGTCGCACCCTCGACAACCACTGTGATTATTATTATTTGACCCTGCTGGTCATCTATGAACATTTGAACATCTTGGCATCGTTATGTTATAATCTCCACCCCTCATAGCCTGGTTCCTCTCTAGGTTTCTTCCTAGGTTCTGGCCTTTCTTGGGAGATTTTCCTAGCCACTGTGCTTCTACACCTGCATTGCTTGCTGTTTGGGGTTTTAGGCTGCGTTTCTGTACAGCACTTTGTGACATCAGCTGATGTAAGAAGGGCTTTAAAAATACATTTGATTGGTTGATTGATGAGGTTGGGTCAAAATCACTGACATTGAAGCTAAGGAATCCTATTATGTACTTTTCCAGACAAAACCTTCTAACACCTCAACAGCAACGATAAGCTTTCACTTCTTTAACTTCTTTCCTACTGATCAACCTTTAGGCTTCACATGTTCTTTAACAATATCATCCATGGACATAGATATTGGGACCTCAGAGATTATTACTCCCTTCAATGTAGCATCAGCTCCAGGGTCAAGGCTTCTGAGCTTCGTCCCATTATGATTTTCCAATTTCATGAATCTTCCCTTGCTGAACCTGACTTGCACAAGATATTAACAATCTACCATTTTTAATTGTTTATTTCACCTTTATTTAACCAGGTAGGCCTTATCAGAACACGTTCTCATTTACACAGCTGCATCCCAGTTTAACTTCCTCTTTTTATGGCCTTGGTTAATCAGGGTGTGAATGAGGCCCTGTGGTCTCCTCAAACACCATCCCAACTTTCCACTCTAACACATTATTACTCAAGCTCCCTACCTTGGGCCTCTAGTTACTATACTACATGCGCCCATGCTTCCAGTATCATTATCTCTGTTCTTCCTATGTCTTCCCACTACAGAACATTCACATACTAGGCCCTCATCCTCCTGCTCCATCTCATCAGAACTGTCCCGCACATTGATCGCACTCCAGCACCGCTGTTTCTTCTCAAACTATCAATTTCCATTTTTTTCAGGGGTGTCAAACTCATTCCATTGAGGGCCGAGTCTCCGCGGTTTTTATTTTTTCCCCCATTTCAATTAAAAGCTAGATAATCAGATGAGAAGAGTTCCTTTCTAATTAGTGACCTTAATTCATTAATCAAGTACAATGGTGGAGCTAAAACCCCGCAGACACTTGGTCATCCATGGAATGCGTTTGACAGGTGCTTCATCGCATTAATCGACGCCATTCCATGCAGTTGGCCTCTCTCTCTCCAAATGGTGAAGGTTAACTTCCGTTAGCTTCCCTCCATTTTGACACTCCATCACACAGCCTCATGTCGCCATTTCACCACGAATAAAATCCTGGACAAACGACCCAAACCGTTCCCGCCATTTGACTTGCTTCGTCCGAACCATCCTTTTCTCGCGAGCTTTCATTAACGAAACAGTGCATGTAAACTCGCGAGAACAGGTTGGTTCGGACGAGGCTGTATTCCAGCTCATTAACAAAATTTTACACAAAACCAGGGGAAAAAAACAAGTAAAAACGACCTCAAATAAGTGGAATCTTTATGAAATTACTTTGACGAAATTATGTACATACACTCCGATAAACCCAAAGTCTCGTTATGTGACTTGTAAAATATGTTTTAAACACGTTAAACACTCACTCGGTTTGACCCCAAAATAACACATACAATTAAAACCATTACCAAACGTGGTAATACCTTGACTGATTTGTTACCTATCGTATTATATATTATCTCAACATTAGCAAGTTTAAACATGCTATTACATACCTACAGTGATAAATTTGAAACAGACACAACCACTGTCGACAAAACAACACAGTTCTGTCGTTTCGACCCGGAACTTCCTGTTCCCCAATACGACGTGTCTATCAGCGTCATCTTGTTCTCTGGTGTACTGACATTTGCACAAATAAAAGGTGTCTGCCTCCACCTACTGTAAGGTTAGTAAACTGTAGAAGAAAATACATTTCCTATGCGGAAAAGGGGAGGGGGAACAACGACATCAAAACAAAATACCTAAATAGATAAATAACAACATCCCACTCGTTCAGTCACAGTCCTATTCAAATCACATCCCTACACAGTCTCACGGGCCTCGTAGGGAGGAACATCTTCAGTCAGTATTCCCTGCAATCAGTGGTGTAAAGTACTTAAGTACAAATATTTAAGTGCCACATCAAGCGCTGCTGCTCCAGTTTCAACTGTTCTGCCTTATTATTATTCGACCATGCTGGACATTTATGAACATTTGAACATCTTGGCCATGTTCTGTTATAATCTCTTCCCGGCACAGCCAGAAGAGGACTGGCCACCCCACATAGCCTGGTTCCTCACTAGGTTTCTTCAAAGGTTTTGGCCTTTCTAGGGAGTTTTTCCTAACCACCATGCTTCTACATCTGCATTGCTTGCTGCTGGGTTTTAGGCTGGGTTTCTGTACAGCACTTTGAGATATCAGCTGATGTACGAAGGGCTATATAAATAAATTTGATTTGATTTGATCAGTAGTTTTGGGGGGTATCTGTACTTTACTTTTGATATTTTTTGACAACTTCTACTTTTACTCCACTACATTCCTAAAGAAAATGATGTACTTTCAAGACCCAAAAGTTCTCGTTACATTTTGAAGGATTAGCAGGACAGGAAAAGATTTAAAATCGCGAAACCCTACTGCATCTGATTTGGCGGACTCACCAAACACAGTACTGTATTTGTTAATTATGGATGTGAACTTAAATTCAATCTGGTGTGCCAGAGTGCGCTTGGGCTTTCGTAAATTCTAGCTTGCTAGCTACTTTCAGTACAAATGAGAGAACTCTGACCATTTTACTCGCCTTAGCAGAATTGGTTTGGCTGTGTTCATGTTATCCAGAGCATTGGTGACTTTAACTGTGCTCCAGGCAACAATTTAAAAACGCTTTTTTTGCCGACGCTTACTGACACCACTGACACCGGCCGTATTCAAGAGGTGTTGAGCGTTTGTTTTTCATCAATTATTCTGCCCTCTGGCACTCAGACGAGAGTGGTCGGAAATCGGTGTATATAGCCAGAGCAAATTTAGGAACGCAGGCTATGTCTGAGTGCTGGAGTGTGCCCCTTACAGGTTAGGATAATTAAAGTGGCAGGTTAGGTGAATTACCATGGTAGGTTAGGAGACTGAGGTTAGGGTTAGGAAAAGGGTGAGGTATTTGTTTACCATGCAGGTTAGGATAATTAACTTGGCAGGTTAGGTGAATTACCGTGGTAGGTTAGGAGACTGAGGTTAAGGTTGGGAAAAGGGTTAGGGTTAGCTACAATGTAACAGATGTCAACAACTGTTGTCCCAAAGCAAAAGAAACGGCCACGGGCCAATGGGGAGGATCAATTGGTGTAAACTTGATATCATTAAACACCCAATATCAGAGAACGCCCCGAATTGCGGTCTGCAATTACACCTTTTTCGGATCAAGGGGCAAGGCTTCCAGTCAATAAGCATGCTTTCCACTGTGCTCAGAGGGCATTTTCGGTACTGCAGTTCAGCTGAAGCACGGCCCAATTCCCATTGACGGCCCCATAGCGAAGTCACGTTTTCTCATCAAGTCTGTAAACAAAACATCCTTTGAATTACTCAAGTAAATGGCCATAGTCAGATTTTTTCCCCCATCACTCACAGCCAAGGTTAACCATTTAGGTTCATGATATGAGGTGGGTGAGACTATATCACATGCAGATGCTGAAGGGAAAACACACCTCTTGATCTGCCTGTTTATAATGTAGGTCAAGGAGCAGCCTCGTCTCATAGAGCAGATGTAACATAGTAAATATGAATCAGAGACTCTCAAAATAGTGTGATATGTTACATTATGGTTCCATAAGACAGATGGTTACTTAATAAATGGAATTAAGTGGTGCTGTACTGTATCAGCGAGCTGAGCCAGTTGAAAGTATTGACAACAGTGACATATTGTTGGTGACTGTGTGCTCCTGAAGTGCTGTGGCCCTGTGTGCTCCGTCATTAGTTTTGTGTTTATTATTATTTTACTTCTGGTACCCTCCTACCTGAGAGGCATGAGGCCAGTGTGGCGTTGCACTGTTAAAATCATCCCAGTGTGGAGATGAAACACCTGTGTGTTACAAAGCCACATGCTCTGTCCTCTCTGCTCTACCGAGGTGTTTTAATGTGGATAATACTAATACAGCGAACCATTGGACATGCATTTTCCATTATGCATTGTGTTTATCACTTCAGTTCCTTAAATGTTAAATTTAAAGCATATGCAGGGCATCCCTAGCCTTTTTCCACATTTTGTTGCGTAACAGCCTTATTCGAAAATTGATTAAACGCATTTTTTACTCCTCATCAATATACACACAATACCCCATAATGACAAAGCAAATTTAGCAAATTCATAAAATGCATCAAATTTATTTAGCAAATTTATAACAATGAACACCTTATTTGCATAAGTATTCAGACCCTTTCCTCAGACTCAAAATTGAGCTCAAGTGCATCCTGTTTCCATTGATCATCCTTGAGATGTTTCTACAACTTGACTGGAGTCCACTTGTGGTAAATTTAAATGATTGGACATGATTGGAAAATGAACACACCTGTCTATATAAGGTCCCACAGTTGACATTGCAAGTCAGAGCAAAAAACAAGTAATGAGGTCAAAGAAATTGTCCGTCGAGCTTCGAGACATGTTTGTGGCGAGGCACAGCTCTGGGGAAGAATACCAATACATTTCTCAAATCTCTGTTGGCTGGGCTCCCCGCTTGTGCCGTCAAACTCCTACCCCACGTTGGGCGCAAACCTTTTAAGGGCACCCGAGTGGCTGTCTAAGAAACTGCATCTCAGTGCAAGAGACATCACTACAGTCCCTGGTTCAAATCCAGTCTGAATCACATCCGGCCATGATTGTGAGTCCCATAGGGAAGCTCACATTGGCCCAGCATCGTTCGGGTTTGGCCAGGGTCGGCCGTCATTGTCAATAAGAATATGATCTTAAATGACTTGAATTGTTAAATAATGATTCAGTTAAAAAGTGGGATGCATGCCAGCAAAGCCACTACACAACACAATACTAAACAATACATTAATTGCACAATAACGGTGCCCACAAACTGATAGGGCCAACATAAAGGTGACCCAACAGCATAGTCCCAACAACTTACCACTGCTACACCTGGCTATCAGCGGAGCCTTGTCTGGCAACGAAACGAAATTCATCCTCATTTCCTGCTTTTAAAATGTACTGTTTTTAAAGTAACATGGCTGACTGACTTAAACAAATGTGGTTTCTACAGGCAATTGAGATGCACAAACTATGGCATAAGTGGACGACAAGCAGATAAGATGCAATCCATAATTTTGATTAAGACATTAATGAGCGAGCTAGGCCGGACGTTGTCAATATAACTATTTGTTCAGCACTTTTGAAATGCACAGCGACAGAATTCAGAACATGGGCCATTCTTACAGTGTTCTCCCTGTACGCCAACTCAGAACCGTAGAATAAATTAAGGAGCATATAAGCAGACAATGAAAGCTCTTACAATATTCAATGATTACATTTCTCAAAAACATGTTATAGGCTTCATGTCAACCACCAAGTCAGAACAGTAGGCAAAATTAAGAGGTGAAACAAGACCAAAATATTAGGGTGAGGCACATGGTACTAACATACTAACATCTTACTGCACAACATACACTTGGTATTACTTTCTTAGCTACAATACACACATCTCCCAGGCATGTTACATCATTTATGCAGAAGCATACATGACATTTTTGGACTCACTTTGTTGTGCTGTGCTCGCTTGAACAGGAAGGTGGCGCGGCAGTCCTTCGTGGGTTTATTTTGTCATCAAACTTCATCAAAGTCTGGCATTCTCTGGATTTGTGGTGCTTCAAGACAACTGGGAACTCAGGAAAAAAATGATGACGTCAGTGATCTTCAGGTCGTAGCTGTAAAATGAGGCCCGAGTTCCCAATTTACAATTCCGAGTTGGATGAAAGTTCAAAATGTATTTTCCCAGTCGTAGCTTGCTATTTCCTGAGTTCCCAGTTGTCTTGAACTCACTCAAGTCAGATTTTTCAGTACTGAGGTAAGTTGTTTTGTGCGCGTCACAAATCAAGCTTCATTGACAGCACGGCCAATGTTGAATGTTTACAATTTTAAACTAGGAAAAAGGCCCCTTAATCTTAGACTTGGGACCACACAGCAACTCCCCTGAATAGCAGGCTAATCATTGCTTTGCAATGCTGCAGTTAGCCACTGATTCCTTTCAAACCACTCATTGTTTAATTTGCAATTTGATGTTTATGTCCAATGGCCGATGAGCACCGATATAACACCGTTTTATCTATAATTTCTCATTATTTCTCTTCATATGACAAAGATTAAAAAGGATTTGCCAGTAGATTGTCGACTTGATTCATGATGATGACTGCTAGCTCAGATGTCGAAAGTATGATGCAATACATATCAAATCAAAGCGACTGTAGATATCACATGATTTGATGTTATTTTATCTGTGGACAATGACCTTGAGCCTTCTTGGATGGGCATTTCTAATGTAACTCTCTCGCAGCACCCAAGGGGCTTGAATTTTCAAGTACAACCCTTTGACTTGGCAGTGACGAATTGTCCCCATGAATGACAGAACACTGAGCCAATCATGGCGCAAGGCTCCGTATTTTCTGCGGGCTTGCCCCACCTCCACAGAAGGCTGAAGACCTGCATTTTGGAGCTGCCTTACTCAAACATGTTTGTATGCGGCTTTATTAACATATGTTAATCAGGCCCTCTGATCAGGGCCTCTGATCAGGCCCTACACCCAAGCAAGGGCACTGCGTTCATCCACCTCTGGCCTGCTCGCCTCCCTACCATTGAGGAAGTACAGTTCCCGCTCAGCCCAGTCAAAACTGTTCGCTGCTCTGGCCCCCAATGGTGGAACAAACTCCCTTCACCACCTTCCGGAGACACCTGAAACCCCACCTCTTCAAGGAATACCTAGGATAGGATAAGTAATCCTTCTCACCACCCCCCCCTTAATGATTTAGATGCACTATTGTAAAGTGGCTGTTCCACTGGATGTCAGAAGGTGAATTCACCAATTTGTAAGTCGCTCTGGATAAGAGCGTCTGCTAAATGACTTAAATGTAATGTATGTGGGTTTTTTTACATTGTTTGCAAACAGATCATTTATTTCACACTGTTTTATCACTATAACTGTGGGGCTCAAAACAGGTGGCTCACCTGCCCTGAATGATGGGTCTCCACTGAACTTATCTAGAACACTGCAGTCCATCTGGGTGTTTAACATTCCCAAGATCCCCCATGTCACCCTGCTCCTCCATACATTCCACTGGCGTCCAGCCGAAGCTCACATCCACTACAGGACAATGGTGTTTAGTTACGGTGCAGCAAGAAGAACTGCCCCATCTCTACTTTCAGGCTATGCTCAAACCCTGGATCCCAACCCGAGCGCTCAGTTCTGCTACCTCTGGTCTCATGGCCGTCCCACTGCTACAGGTCAAGCTCCATCTCAGCCCAGTCAAAGCACTTCTCTGTCCTGGTACCCCAATGGTGGCACCGGCTTCCCTCTGATGCTTGGACAGCAGAGTCCCTGCCCAACAGCCCCAAATGGTCTGAAACAGCTACGTCTTTAAAGAGTACCCCCCCCCCAAATACAAATAATAATAATGCAAACAATAATAATAATAATGTGACACTGACCAATTGAGGAGAAATGTGTTTACTGTGATATGTGGTTGTTTCACCTGGCTATCTTAAGATGGATATACTTAATGTGCTGGTGACATCACAGGGTCAGAGAACTCCTGACTGTCGTCATACAAAAACACTCCAGGCACTCAGCCCATAAGAACCATTCATACTGTCAGATCTAATATGAAGAACTGAATACAACCATAAGAACCATTCATACTGTCAGATCTACTATGAAGAACTGAATACAACCATAAGAACCATTCATACTGTCAGATCTAATATAAAGAACTGAATACAACCATAAGAACCATTCATACTGTCAGATATAATATGAAGAACTGAATACTAAAGAGAAGAAGAGGTTGACCAGTACATATTCATGTAACTTTATTTTTTATTGGCAGATCAATAAAGTTTTCAATGCAGTTTTCCAAACACATTCATGATCAGTAACTACAATAACTATATCTAATATCTAGTTTTATAATATCTAGTTTTACAGACAATTTATAAACACATGGATTAATTTCATAAACTGTGTATCATTAAATAAAGTTGTAAAATAATCCCCCCAAACTAGTGGTGAAAAGTGATCATCATACCATCTCTATCTGATTCATGTTAGGGGCGGAAGGTATCCTAGTGGTTAGAGCATTGGGCCAGTAACCAAAAGGTTGCTAGATTGAATCCCCGAGCTGACATGGTAAAAATCTGTTGTTCTGCCAGTGAACAAGGCAGTTAACCCACTGTACCTAAGCCATCATTGTAAATAAGAATTTATTCTTAATTCATTCTTAACTGACTTGCCTAGTTAATGTGTAGAACCTTTATTTTTTTTAAATTAGTGTCTACAAAATACTGCAGAGGGACAACCTGGTCTCAGAGCAAAACGTATTTTGTATAACAAAAACATCCGTGCCACTCCATTTAGTATGTTAGGTTACATTACATTGGCCGACCAATGTAACCTGAACTGAAATATAAAGTAAACATGTAAAGTGTTGGTTTCATGAGCTGAAATAAAACATTCCAGCAATGTTCCATGTGCAGAAAAAGCTAATTTCTCTCAAATGTTGTGCACAACATTGTTACTATCCCTGTAAGTGAGCATTTCAGCCTTTGTCAAGATAATCCATCCACCTGACAGGTGTGGCATATCAAGATGCTGATAAAACAGCATTATCATTACACAAGTGCACCTTGTGCTGGGGGACAATAAAAGGCCACACAACATAATGTCACATATATCTCAAGTTCAGGGAATATGCAATTGTCATGATGACTGCAGGAGAGAATTCAATATGTATATCTCTACCATAAGTCACCTCTAACGTCCTTTTAGAGAATTTGGCAGTACATCCAACAGGCCTCACAACTGCAGATCACATGTAACCACGGCAGCCCAGGACCTCTTCACCTGCAGGATTGTCTGAGGGGGCTGAGTAGTATTTCTGTCTGTAATCAAGACCTTTGTGGGGAAAAACTAATTCTGACTGGCTCCCAAGTGTGCCTATGCCCTCCCAAGTCCCACACATTCCTGAGCCCCTGCCCAGTCATGTGAAATCCATAGATTAGGGCCTCATTTATTTAAAATTGATTTCCTTATACGAACCATAAATCTTTGAACTTGTTACGTTTAGATTGTTGTTCAGTATAATACGACTTGTAGGATGTATCGTATGTTAAGAATTACAATTCGTATGTTATTTTACGCATTGCTATTTATACAACATGTTACGAAGTTGTAATATGTATGGTTATGTTACGAATTCCAATTTGTTGTTGCTAACGTTAGCTAAGTTAGGGGTGAGGGGTTTAAGGTAGAGTTAAATGGGTTTAGGGGAAAGGTTAGCTAAAATGCTAAGTAGTTGAATGCTAAGCTAACATGCAAACATAGTTAAAAAGTTGTAAGTAGTCGCAAAGTTGCTAATTAGCTGAAATGCTCAAGTCCTCCTTGATGAGATTCAAACAAGCAGCCTTTGGCTATACATTTGACTTTGGTCTAGCCTTTGACAGAAACTCACCCAAAAGTCAGGGCAGACGTAAGCAGGCTTCTCTCATGAGTGTGTTCTCTGATGAACTTTTAGCTCAGTTGCTGTTTTGAAGCATTTTACACAGGCAGAGCAGGAGTATGGTTTCTCTCCTTCATGTATATTTTGATGTTTTTTTAAGGTATACAATCGAGAGAAACTTAAACCACAGTCAGAACAGGAGTAAGGCTTTTCTCCGGTGTGTGTTCTCTGATGAACTTTTAGATGAGTTGATGTTTTAAAACATTTTCCACAGTCAGAGCAGGAGTATGGCTTCTCTCCTGTGTGATTTCTATGATGAATTTTTAGCTCAGTTGATGTTTTGAAATATTTTACACAGTCAGAGCAGGAGTATGGCTTCTCCCCTGTATGTATAAGTTCATGTGATTTTAAATGGGAAAGTTGACAGAAACTAGTCCCACAGTCAGAGCAGACATAAGGCTTCTCTCCTGTGTGTGTTCTCTGGTGAACTTTTAGCTCATTTAATGTTTTAAAACATTTTCCACAGTCAGAGCAGGAGTATGGCTTCTCTCCTGTGTGATTTCTATGATGAATTTTTAGATCAGTTGATGTTTTGAAATATTTTACACAGTCAGAGCAGGAGTATGGCTTCTCTCCTGTGTGATTTCTATGATGAACATTTAGCTCAGTTGATGTTTTAAAACATTTTCCACAGTCAGAGCAGGAGTATGGCTTCTCTCCTGTGTGATTTCTATGATGAATTTTTAGCTCAGTTGATGTTTTGAAATATTTTACACAGTCAGAGCAGGAGTATGGCTTCTTTCCTGTGTGATTTCTATGATGAACATTTAGCTCAGTTGATGTTTTAAAACATTTTCCACAGTCAGAGCAGGAGTATGGCTTCTTTCCTGTGTGTGTTCTATGATGAACATTTAGCTCAGTTGATGTTTTAAAACATTTTCCACAGTCAGAGCAGGAGTATGGCTTCTCTCCTGTGTGATATCTATGATGAATTTTTAGCTCAGTTGATGTTTTGAAATATTTTACACAGTCAGAGCAGGAGTATGGCTTCTCCCCTGTATGTATACGTTCATGTAATTTTAAGTGGGAAAGTTGAGAGAAACTAGTTCCACAGTCAGGGCAGAAAAAAGGCTTCTCTCCTGTGTGTGTTCTTTGATGAACTTTTAGATCATTTGATGTTGTGAAGCATTTTCCACAGTCAGAGCAGGAGTATGGCTTCTCACCCGTGTGTGTTCTTTGATGAACCTTTAGCTGATTTGACGTTCTAAAACATTTTCCACAGTCAGAGCAGGAGTAGGGCTTCTCCCCTGTGTGTATACGTTCATGTGTCTTTAAGTGGGAAAGTTGAGAGAAACTAGTTCCACAGTCAGGGCAGAAAAAAGGCTTCTCTCCTGTGTGTTTTCTTAGATGAACTTTTAGATCATTTGATGTTGTGAAGCATTTTCCACAGTCAGAGCAGGAGTATGGCTTCTCACCCGTGTGTGTTCTTTGATGAACCTTTAGCTGATTTGACATTTTAAAACATTTTCCACAGTCAGAGCAGGAGTAGGGCTTCTCCCCTGTGTGTATACGTTCATGTGTCTTTAAGTGGGAAAGTTGAGAGAAACGAGTTCCACAGTCAGGGCAGAAGAAAGGCTTCTCTCCTGTATGTATACGTTCATGGGATTTTAAGTGGGAAAGCTGAGAGAAACGAGTTCCACATTCAGGGCAGAAGAAAGGCTTCTCTCCTGTGTGTGTTCTCTGATGAACTTTTAGCACCGCTGATGTTTTGAAGCATTTTCCACAGTCAGAGCAGGAGTATGGCTTCTCACCCGTGTGTGTTCTTTGATGAACCTTTAGCTGATTTGACATTTTAAAACATTTTCCACAGTCAGGGCAGAAGAAAGGCTTCTCTCCTGTATGTATACGTTCATGTGTCTTTAAGTGGGAAAGTTGAGAGAAACTAGTTCCACAGTCAGGGCAGAAAAAAGGCTTCTCTCCTGTGTGTGTTCTTTGATGAACTTTTAGATCATTTGATGTTGTGAAGCATTTTCCACAGTCAGAGCAGGAGTAAGGCTTCTCTCCTGTGTGTATTTTTAGGTGTAGTTTTAGCTTTGATAGAAATGGGAAAATCTCTTCACAATGTGGGCAGTGATGAGACATCTTAGCTCTCTGATCTTCCTGCTGTTGTTCTCTGGATGTGGAGAATGTCTCAACATGGTATCCTGTGTGAACATCAGAAAAAACAGTCAGTTGGTGTGATATACATGTTAATCAAATGTATTTTATGAAGCACTTTTTACATCAGTAGTAGTCTCAAAGTGCTTAACCTATCTGGTTCAAATCCCATAATTAAAATTATTTTACACCATTTTAAAGATAAACTTCTTGTAAATCCAGCCACAGTGTTCAATTTCAAATAGGCTTTACGGCGAAAGCACACCAAACGATTGTTCGGTCAGCCAAGGAGAGGTCTCATAAAAGTCACAAATAGCGATTAAATTAATCACTAACCTTTGATGATCTTCATCAGATGGCACTCACAGGACTTCATGTTACACAATAAATGTGTGTTTTGTTTGATAAAGTTCATCTTTATGTCCAAATACCTCCGTTTTGTTGGTGCGTTTAGTTCAGAAATCCAAAGGCACAAAAAGCACTCTCGAAAAGTCAAAAAACACAATAAAAGATAGTAGAAACATGTCAAACGATGTTTAAAATCAATCTTCAGGTTGCTTTTGTCATAAATAATCAATAATATTTCAACCGGACAAAAGCTTCGTCAATGGAAAAAGGTAAACAAGAAATGCGCGCTCCCGATCACGTGCCTGGCTCATGGATGGAAATTCCCACTGTCCTCTCATTGAAAGCGGTGTATCTCCCTCATTTTTCAGAGTAAAAGCCTGAAACAATGCCTAAAGACTGGTCACGTGTTGAGGAAGCCATAGAGATCTGAAACAATGCCTAAAGACTGGTCACATGTTGAGGAAGACAGATTTCCACTGGGTCTTTGTATGGTGGATAGGCATTCAATGGAAAAACAGCCTTTCAAAAGTATAGTACTTCCGGGTTGGATTTTCCTCAGGTTTTCGCCTGCCATATCAGTTATGTTATACTCAGACATTATTTTAACAGTGTTTTCTATCCAAATCGACTAATTATATGCATATCCTAGCTTATGGGCCCGAGTAGCAGGCAGTTTAATTTGGGCACGCTTTTCCAAATGCTGCCCCCTACCCTAGTGAAGTTAACTTCTTTGGGGTAGGGGGCAGTATTGGGTAGCTTGTATGAAAAACCTGCCCAAATTAAACTGCCTGCTACTACTGCCAGCCGAAAAAGCTAGAATATGCATATAAATAGAACATTTAGATAGAAAACACTGTTAAAATAATGTCTGAGTATAACAGAACTGATATGGCAGGTAAAATCCAGAGAAAAAAATCCTTCCAGGAAGTGGGAAATCTGAGGTTTGTAGTTATTCAACTCAAGCTCCTATTGAAGATACCGTGTGATGTTAGTTATTTTTCACTTCCCAAGGCTTCCACTAGATGTCAACAGTATTTAGAACCTGTTTTGAGGATTCTACTCTAAAGGAGGGGCTCATAAGGGCTCTATGAGTGAGTGGTCTGGCAGAGTGCCACAGCCTCAGTCTGGCGCGCTCACGTGAAAAGGTAGCTACGTTCCACTTCATTTGTACAGACAAAGGAATTGTCCGGTTGGAACAGTAATGAAGATTTATGTTAAAAACGCCCTAAAGATTGATTCTAAACATCGTTTGACATGTTGCTATGGACTGTAACGGAACTTTTTTTGACTTTTCGTCTGAAACTAGTGAACGCGCTTGGTGAGTTTAGATTGTGTACTGAACGGGCCAACAAAAGGAGCTATTTTGAAATAAATTATGTACATTATCGAACAGAACAAGCACTTATTGTGGACCTGGGATTCCTGGGAGTGCATTCTGATGAAGATCATCAAAGGTAAGTGAATATTTATTATTCTGACATCTCGACTCCAACATGGCGGACATTTGTTTGGCTTGATTTTGTTGTCTGAGCGCCGTACTCAGATTATGCTTTTTTGGTCAAGTTTTTTTAAATCGGACACTGTGGTTGGATGACCGACAATTGTATCTTTAAAATGGTGTAAAATACTTGTATGTTTGAGGAATATTAATTATGGGATTTCTGTTGTTTTGAATTTGGCGCCCTGCAGTTTCACTGGCAGTTGAAAGGTGGGACGCTCGCGTCCCAAACGGTCCCAGAGAGGTTAACAGAAACACAGCCTAAAATCCCCAAAGAGCAAGCAATGCAGATGTAGAAGCACAGTGGCCACAAAAAAACTCACTAGAAAGCAGGAACCTAGGAAGAAACCGAGAGAGGAACCAGGCTCAGAGTGGTGACCAGTCCTCTTCTGGCCATACCTGGTGACAGGTAGCCTTGTGGGTAGGTCAACCGAAAGGTTGCAAGATCGAATCCCCGAGCTGACAAGGTAAAAATCTGTCGTTCTGCCCCTGAACAAGGCAGTTAACCCAATGTTCCTAGGCCATCATTGAAAATAAGAATTTATTCTTAACTGACTTGCCTATGTCCAAACGCTAGCAGGACATCGACGACAACATCCGGTGAAATCGCAGAGCGCAAAATTCAAAATACAAAAATCGGAATATTAAACATTCATGAAAATACAAGTGTCTTACATAATTTAAAAGGTTCTTGTTTATCCAACTGCGTTGTCAGATTTGAAAACGGCTTTACGGAGAAAGCATACCATGCGATTATCTGAGGACAGCTCCCCACGTCAAAATACTTTTTCAACCAGCACAGGCGTCACAAAATCACAGACCGCAATTAAATAAATCACTTACCTTTGAAGATCTTCCTCTGATTGCAATCCCAAGGGTCCCAGCTACACAATGAATGGTTGTTTTGTTCGATAATATCCTTCATTATATCCCAAAAGTATCAGTTTAGATGGCGCGCTTGATTCAGTAGGTCACTCGTTCAACATGCACACAAACGAATCCTTAAGGTTACCAGTAAAGATCGTCCAAAAAAGTCAAACGAAGTTTCCAATTAATCCTCAGGTATTCTAATATGTAAATAAACAATAATATTTAAGACGGAGAATAGTGTGTTCAATAGCAAAGATAAATAACGAATAGCGCACTCTCGTTGATACGTGCAACATGACTACTTTTCTAATGGGGGACATCTTGGAAAAACTACAAATACTAATTTTTCAAAAAACAAGCATGAAACCCTTTCTAAAGACTGTTGACACCTAGTGGAAGCCAAAGGAACTGCAATCTGGTCCTATCAATTTGAATATCCCATAGGAGAGCATTGAAAAAATCTTTGACCTCAAGAAATAAAAATTCCGGATGGAGTTTACTCAAGGTTTTCGGCTGTCATATCAGTTCTGTTATACCCACAGAGATTATTTTTACAGTTTTAGAAAGTTCAGAGTGTTTTCTATCCAATGCTATCAAGTATATGCATATCCAAGCTTCTGGGCAGTTTACTTTGGGCACGTCAGTCATCGGAAATTCTGGACAATAACCAGTATGCTAAGAAAGTTAAATTAAGGTTAAAAAAAATATTTTTTTAAATACACTAACATTAGTGATGAAATAAATTAATAAATTCTAAAGTTACAAATGTCCATGTTTTTGAAAGAATAGCACATTTTTGTCCAATCAAATAATGTCTAAGTGATCAGAAATACAGTGTAGACATTGTTAATGTTGTAAATGACTATTGTAGCTGGAAACGGCTGAAGATCTCGTACAACGCTGTGTACTACTCTCTTCACAGAACAATGCAAACAGTCTCTAACCAGAATAGTGTCTAGAAGGCCAGCATCCCAGAGTCGCCTCTTCACTGTTGACATTGAGATTGGTGTTTTGCGGGTACTATTTAATGAAGCTGCCAGTTGAGGACTTGTGAGACGTCTGTTTCTCAAACTAGACACTCTAAAATACTTGTCCTCTTGCCCAGTTGTGCACAGGGGCCTCCCACTCCTCTTTCTATTCTGGTTAGAGCCAGTTTGCACTGTTCTGTGAAGGGAGTAGTACACAGAACTGCACGAGATCTTCAGTTTCTTGGAAATTTCTCACATGGAAAAGCCTTCATTTCTCAGAACAAGAATAGACTGACGACTTTCAGAAGAAAGGTCTTTGTTTCTGGCCATTTTGAGCCTGGAATCGAACCGACAAATGACCCAGATACTCAACTAGTCTGAAAAAGGACTGTATTATTGCTTCTTTTATCAGCACCACAGTTTTCAGCTGTGCTAACATAATTGCAAAAGGGTTTTGTAATGATCAATTAGCCCTTTAAAATGATAAACTTGGATTAGCTAACACAACATGCCATTGGATCACAGGAGTGATGGTTGCTGATAATGGGCCTCTGTACACCTATGTAGATATTCCATTTAAAGAAATCATCCGTTTCCAGCTACAATAGTCATTTACAACACTAACAACATCTACACTGTATTAATGGTCAATTTGATGTGATTTTAATGGACAAAAAAAACATACTTTTCTTTCAAAAACAAGGACATTTCTAAGTGACCCTAAACTTTTCAACAGTAGTGTATGTATTCATTTCAGTAGGCTGTATGGGAAGGGGAATCAACTATTCTAAAACTGGGAAGGAGTCAAAAACTAATAAAAGGCAAAAGTGGTGAAAATGATGAGCTATATCATCCTCCACTCAACATCACAAGGGTGATAGTAGAATTTGGGTTTAAAGTAATGACTAAGATATTTCACCCTGAAACTCTATCAGTGTGTGTGAAATCCATTAGACACATAAGACTATAAGTTGATCATATGTGCAGCGTTGACAGGATAGAATTAGAACATTGTGTTCCTTACAGGACATTCTGTCCCCACCCGGAGAGGAGAAACTGTTAGGCTTGTCTATCATGAAACATGTTGCAGAATATGATAAACAATGTAAGTGTACAGTGGAACAATACAGCCATCCTAAAGCGGGGTGGGGTTCTTCGACTGATGTGTGTATAAAAGATGGGCTCTGAACTTGAGAGGGCAGAGCTCTCTGAATAAAGAACTGATCTTTTGTATGCTGGGGCTCTGTTTATTAAAACTTAGAGCCTTACAACCTCTAGGATACAGATGGAGTTATAAAATAGTTCAGTTAGAACATTGGGGTAGAAATTCTCGTGACAAAGGGTGAGTAACTACACAGACTAATTTCATAGAACTTCAAAACACTGGCAGTTTGTCTACTCCTTCTTTAGTCTACACTCTGATCACTCCAGATAGACCAGTGAATAAAACAAATGCTGGCAATACTGGAGTCATCCATACAAGTCTTAGCAGCATGAAATAACATCTACAATGCATTCAAAAAGTATTCAGACCCCTTGGCTTTTTGTTTTTGTTACATTACAGTCTTATTCTAATTCTCATCAGTCGACACACAATACCCATAATGACAAGGGCAAAAACAGGTTTTTAGAAATAACATGAAATATTACATTTATGTAAGTATTCAGACCCTTAACACAATAGTTAGTTGAAGCACCTTTGGCAGCGATTACAGCCTTGAGTCTTGTTGGGTATGAAGCTACAAGCTTGGCACAATTGTATTTGGGGAGTTTCTCCCATTCTTCTCTGCAGATCCTCTCAAGCTCATGGTCAGAGTCCTTTAGGTGCCTTTTGGCAAACTCCAAGCGGACTGTCATGTGCCTTTTACTGAGGAGTGGCTTCCGTCTGGGCACTCGACCATAAAGGCCTGATTCGTGGAGTCTTGCCGAGATGATTGTCCTTCTGGAAGATCCTCTCATCTCCATAGAGGAACTCTGGAGCTCTGTCAGAGTGACCATCAGGGTTCTTGGCCACCTCCCTGACCAAGGCCCTTCTCCCCCGATTGCTCAGTTTGGCCGGGTGGACAGCTCTAGGAAGAGTCTTGGTGCTTACAAACTTCTTCCATTGAAGAATAATGGAGGCCTCTGTGTTCTTGGGGCCCTTTAATGCTGCAGAAATGTTTTGGTACCGGTCTCCAGATCTGTGCCGACACAATCCTGTCACGGAGCTCGACGGACAAATCCTTCCACCTCATGACTTGGTTTTAACTCTGACATGCAGTGTCAAATGTGGGACCTGACATAGACAGGTGTGTGCCTGTCTATGTCCACCACAGGTGGACTCCAAGTTGAAAAAACATCTCAAGGATAATCTCATAGCAAAGGGTCTGAAAACGTATGTAAATAAGCAATTATTATTTTTTTAAATTGCATTTGCAAGACTTTCTAAAAACCTGTTTTGGCTTTGTCATTATGGGATATTGTGATGTCATTATGGGTTATTGTGATGTCATTATGGTTTATTGTGTGTAGATTGACTAGGAAAAACATGGAATCAATTTTTGAAGGCTCTAACGTACCAAAATGGGAGAAATGGGAAGGGGTCTGACAGTGCCCTCGGAAAGTATTCAGACCACTTGACTTTTTCCACATTGTTATGTTACAGCCTAACTCTATAATTAAATAAAAATATATCCTCAGCAATCTACACACAATACCCCATCATGACAAAGTGAAAACAGGATTAGACATTTTTGCAAATGCATAAAAATACTTTTTTTTTTAAACAAGAGACTCAAAATTGAGTTCAGATGCTTCCTGTTTCCAATGATCATCCTTGAGATGTTTCTACAACTTGATATATAAAAAATATTAAATATATACTACTGTTCAAATGTCTGGGGTCACTGAGAAATGTCCTTGTTTTCAAAGAAAAGCACATTGATTCTCCATTAAAATAACATCAAATTGATCAGAAATACAGTGAAGACATTGTTATTGTTGTAAATTACTATTGTAGCTGGAAACGGCAGATATTTTATGGAATATCTACATAGGCGAACAGAGGCCCATTATCAGCAACCATCACTCCTGTGATCCAATGGCATGTTGTGTTAGCTAATCCAAGTTGATCATTTAAAAGGCTAATTGATCATTAGATAACCCTTTTGAGGGCCTCCCGGGTGGCGCAGTGGTTAAGGGCGCTGTACTGCAGCTCCAGCTGTGACACCAGAGACTCTGTGTTAAGAAGCAGTGCGGCTTGGTTGGGTTGTGTATCGGAGGACACATGACGTTCAACCTTCGTCTCTCCCGAGCCCAGGAGTTGTAGGGATGAGACAAGATAGAAGCGACTTAACAATTGGAATCCACGAAAAAGGGGTAAAAAAAAAGAACCTTTTGAATTTATGTCGCTGAAAACTGTGGTTCTGACTCAAGAAGCAATAAAAATGGCCTTTACAACTCTGCCTACAAGGCCAGCATCCCGGAGTCGCTTCTTCACTGTTGACGTTGAGACTGGTGTTAAGTGACCCCAAACTTTTGAATTAACTCAGGTGCATCCTGTTTCCATCTCATCCTTGAGATGGAATATTAAATATCAAATATATATGTATCAGATATAAATCATCAGGATGTGGTAGTCTACTGGTTATGTTCAACACTTCTCCAATCGTTGTTGAGATCTGATATTCTGTGCAGCAAACAAATTATAATTCAATATTGACAGTGATGATGCCATGGCCTATTTAGAAATGAGGTATGCTGAACTTGGTGATTGAGGGTATTAAACATTTTCAACGTTCCTGAGACAATGTGTGGGCAAAGGCAGGCGTGACATGTTTTTAAATGTTTTGCTTCACTGTGAAGTCTTGAGTTGTTCAGGGATGTGTGATGTCAGAATTACAGAATTCAACCTAGCAATAGACTGGTCATAACTTATATATGAAGATAACTTATAGGTAGAACCAGCTCTTACCATGACTAACAGTTGTCCTAATCTTCTCCTCCTCTTCTTCTTCATCTTTAATGTTGACATTCAGCTCCAGTGTTTGACTGCAGTCTTCCAGCTTCACTGATGCCATCTCTGGATCCTGCAGTGCAAACTGGACTCCACGGTCACAATCAGGACCCAGTGACTGTAGGTTTGGACTCAGTGTGGAAGGAGAGTGGCAGGCTGGGTTTGTCCTCACTGTTGATGTTACCGGCCTCAGACTTAATCTGAGTCGGCCTGTAGTAATAAAGACAAACGGACACAAGAGTTATTTTCTTGACAGTTCTGGCACTTTACTATGTAAAAAATATTATCTATTTTTCTTGATCAATTATCTAATTTCAGTAGATCAGGTAGCTAATCCCTGACAAAATATTCATTCACATCAGACACAAAGTACACGTTTTAAACACAACATAAGTGCACTTAATCTATCGTAGATTTCCTAAATCCCACATAAATCCCTATTAACTTCAACCACACCCTCCCCTTCCCCAAAATCCCACACCCCCAATAAACTTTATCAATAGAACCCTTTCTGCGTTTGTAAACATTGGGGTTTATATCATGCTGAGAGAACCCACCCCAGGTTATCCAGCTTATCAAAACACATACCGACAGTAACATCTGTTACCCCCAACAACTCTGCTGCAGTTTACAAATAACTTTCAACCTGGTATTTCTGCTTTACACAATCCAAGATGTTGATAAGCTTACCAATGAAAGCTATGAAGTACATTTTATTCACAATTAAAGCATCCTTTGTCACAGCACATTTATGGGCACAATATTTCTGAACAGGCCTCGAACCCATGTCAGGACTTGTAGAAAGACCAGTTCTAACAGTAGGTCCTCTTACTACAGGACCAGCCATGGAAGCTCCATCAGTCTGACAGTAGGTCCTCTTACTACGGGACCAGCCATGGAAAATTCATCAGCCTGACAGTAGGTTCTCTTACTACGGGACCAACCATAGAATCTCCATCAGTCTGACAGTAGGTCCTCTTACTACGGGACCAGCCATGGAAGCTCCGTCAGTCTGACAGTAGGTCCTCTTACTACGGGACCAGCCATGGAAGCTCCATCAGTCTGACAGTAGGTCATCTTACTACGGGACCAGCCATGGAAGCTCCATCAGTCTGACAGTAGGTCCTCTTACTACGGGACCAACCATAGAATCTCCATCAGTCTGACAGTAGGTCCTCTTACTACGGGACCAACCATAGAAGCTCCATCAGTCTGCACTGTAGTTCCACCAGTCTGTCTTACAGCCTCTGCATATGATACATCATGACGGATTCTATATCTCTGAGCATCTCTCTGCACCTGGCATCCACCAAATGCTGATATATGTCCTCCACACAATTGCAACACTTAACTGTCACATTGCTCCAACATTCAGCGTAATCATGTTCCCCAACAGACTTGGCACAACTTTTCACTCAACAGTTACATGTCCCATTCTTTGGCATTTAAAAACACTGATGAATCACCTTGGTGATCCAGTTTCAACTGTTCTGCTATGGAACCCTGACCTGTTCACCGGACATGCTACCTGTCCCAGACCTGCTGATTTCGAACTCTCTGGAGACTCTCTGGTAGAGAAACTCTCAATGATCGGCTATGAAAAGCCAACTGACATTTACACCTGAGGTGACCTGTCACACCCCTGACAACCACTGTGATTATTATTATTTGACCCTGCTGGTCATCTATGAACATTTGAACATCTTGGCATGGTTCTGTTATAATCTCCACCCCTCATAGCCTGGTTCCTCTCAAGGTTTCTTCCTTGGTTCTGGCCTTTCTAGGGAGTTTTTCCTAGCCACTGTGCTTCTACACCTGCATTGCTTGCTGTTTGGGGTTTTAGGCTGCTTTCTGTACAGCACTTTGTGACATAAGCTTTTTTTTTTTTTTTTTTACCTTTATTTAACTAGGCAAGTCAGTTAAGAACAAATTCTTCCTTTCAATGACGGCCTAGGAACAGTGGGTTAACTGCCTGTTCAGGGGCAGACCTTCTTACACGACAGATTTTGTACCTTGTCAGCTCGTTTTGAACTTGCAACCTTTCGGTGACTAGTCCAATGCTCTAACCACTAGGCTACACTGCCACTGATGTAAGAAGGACTTTAAAAATACATTTGATTGGTTGATTGATGAGGTTGGGTCAAAATCACTGACATTGAAGCTAAGGAATCCTATTATGTACTTTTCCAGACAAAACATTCTAACACCTCAACAGCAACGATAAGCTTTCACTTCTTTAACTTCTTTCCTACTGATCAACCTTTAGGCTTCACATGTTCTTTAACAATATCATCCATGGACATAGATATTGGGACCTCAGAGATTATTACTCCCTTCAATGTAGCATCAGCTCCAGGGTCAGCGCTTCTGAGCCTTGTCCCATTATGATTTTCCAATTGAAGAATCTTCCCTTGCTGAACCTGATCAGCACAAGATATTAACAATCTACCACTTTCAATGTATTATTTCACCTTTATTTAACCAGGTAGGCTAGTTCAGAACAAGTTCTAATTTACATGGCTGCATCCCAGTTAAACTACACCTCTCTTTTTATGGCCTTGGTTAATCAGGGTGTGAATGAGGCCCTGTGGTCTCCTCAAACACCATCCCAACTTTCCACTCGGAACACATTATTACTCTAGCTCCCTTCCTTGGGCCTCTAGTTTCTATACTACATGCGCCCCTGCTTCCAGTATCATTATCTCTGTTCTTCCTGTCTTTCCACTACAGAGCATTCACATACTAGGCCCTCATCGTCCCGCTCCATATCATCAGAACTGTCCCCCACATTGATCGCATTCCAGCACAGCTGTTTCTTCTCAAACTATCAATTTCCATTTTTTCAGGGGTGTCAAACTCATTCCATTGAGGGCCGAGTCTCCGCGGTTTTTATTTTTTTCCCCATTTCAATTAAAACCTAGATAATCAGATGAGAAGAGTTCCTTTCTAATTAGTGACCTTAATTCATTAATCAAGTACAATGGTGGAGCTAAAACCCCGCAGACACTTGGTCATCCATGGAATGCGTTTGACAGGTGCTTCATCGCATTAATCGACGCCATTCCATGCAGTTGGCCTCTCTCTCCAAATGGTGAAGGTTAACTTCAGTTAGCTTCCCTCCATTTTGACACTCCATAACTCAGCCTCATGTCGCCATTTCACCACGAATAAAATCCTAGAAAAACGACCCAAACCGTTCCCGCCATTTGACTTGCTTCGTCCGAACCATCCTGTTCTCGCGAGCTTTCATTAACGAAACAGTGCATGTAAACTCGCGAGAACAGGATGGTTTGGACGAGGCTGTATTCCAGCTCATTAACAAAATTTTACACAAAACCAAGAAGAAAAACAAGTAAAAACGACCTCAAATAAGTGGAATCTTTATGAAATTACTTTGACGAAATAATGTACATACACTCCGATAAACCCAAAGTCTCGTTATGTGACTTGTAAAATATGTTTTAAACACGTTCAACACTCACTCGGTTTGACCCCAAAATAACACATACAATTAAAACCATTACCAAACGTGATAATACCTTGACTGATTTGTTACCTATCGTATTATATATTATCTCGACATTAGCAAGTTTAAACATGCTATTACATACCTACAATGATACATTTGAAACGGACACAACCACTATCGACAAAACAACACAGTTCTGTCGTTTCGACCCGGAACTTCCTGTTCCCCAATACGACGTGTCTATCAGCGTCTCTTGTTCTCTGGTGTACTGACATTTGCACAAATATAAGGTGTCTCCCGCCACCTACTGTAAGGTTAGTAAACTGTAGAAGAAAATACATTTCCTTTGCGGGAAGGGAGAGGGGGAACAACGACATCAAAACAAAATACCTAAATAGATAAATAACAACATCCCACTCGTTCAGTCACAGTCCTATTCAAATCACATACACAGTCTCATGGGCCTCGTAGGGAGGAACATCTTCAGTCAGTATTCCCTGCAATCAGTGGTGTAAAGTACTTAAGTACAAATATTTAAGTGCCACATCAAGCGCTGCTGCTCCAGTTTAAACTGTTCTGCCTTATTATTATGATATGCTGGTTTTATGAACATTTGAACATCTTGGCCATGTTCTGTAATAATCTCTACCCGGCACAGCCAGAAGATGACTTTCCACCCCATACCTGGTTCCTCTCAGGTTTCTTCAAAAGTTTTGGCCTTTCTAGGGAGTTTTTCCTAACCACCGTGATTCTACACATGCATTGCTTGCTGTTTGGGGGTTTAGGCTGGGTTTCTGTACAGCACTTTGAGATATCAGCTGGTGTACGAAGGGCTATATAAATACATTTGATTTGATTTGATCAGTCGTTTTTGGGGGTATCTGTACTTTACTTTTGATATTTTTTGACAACTTCTACTTTTACTCCACTACATTCCTAAAGAAAATGATGTACTTTCAAGACCCAAAAGTTCTCGTTACATTTTGAATGATTAGCAGGACAGGAAAACATTTAAATTCGCGCATCCCTACTGCATCTGATTTGACGGACTCACCAAACACAGTACTGTATTTGTTAATTATGGATGTGATCTTAAATTCAATCTGGTGTGCCAGAGTGCGTTAACTTTCGTAAATTCTAGCTTGCTAGCTACTTTCAGTACAAATGAGAGAACTCTGACCATTTTACTCGCCTTAGCAGAGCTGGTTTGGCTGTGTTCATGTTATCCAGAGCATTGGTGACTTTAACTGTGCTTCAGGCAACAATTTAATAACAGCTTTTTTTGCCGACGCTTACTGACACCGGCCGTATTCAAGGGGTGTTGAGCGTTTGTTTTTCATCAATTATTCTGCCCTCTGGCACTCAGACGAGTGTTCTGAAATCGTAGTATATAGCCAGAGCGAATTTAGGAACCAGGCTATGTCTGAGTGTTGGAGTGTGCCCCTTACAGGTTAGGATAATTAAAGTGGCAGGTTAGGTGAATTACCATGGCAGGTTAGGAGACTGAGGTTAGGAAAAGGGTGAGGGTTAGGTATTTGATACCATGCAGGTTAGGATAATTAACTTGGCAGGTTAGGTGAATTACCGTGGTAGGTTAGGAGACTGAGGTTAAGGTTAGGAAACAGGGTTAGGGTTAGCTACAATGTAACAGATGTCAACAACTGTTGTCCCAACGCAAAAAAGAAACGGCCACGGGCCAATGGGGAGCATAAATTGGTGTAAACTTGATATCATTAAACACCCAATATCAGAGAACGCCCCTAATTGCGGTCTGCAATTACACCTTTTTAGATCAAGGGGCCAAGCTTCCAGTCAATAATCATGCTTTCCACTGTGCTCAGAGGGCATTTTCGGTACTGCAGTTCAGCTGAAGCAAGGCCCCATAGCGAAGTCACGTATTCTCATCAAGTCTGTAAACAAAACATCCTTTGAATTACTCAAGTAAATGGCCATAGTCAGATTTTTCCCCCATCACTCACAGCCAAGGTTAACCATTTAGGTTCATGATATGAGGTGGGTGAGACTATATCACATGCAGATGCTGAAGGGAGAAACACACCTCTTGATCTGCGTGTTTATAATGTAGGTCAAGGAGCAGCCTCGTCTAATAGAGCAGATGTAACATAGTAAATATAAATCAGAGGCCCTCAAAATAGTGTGATATGTTACATTATGGTTCCATAAGACAGATGGTTACTTAATAAATGGAATTAAGTGGTGCTGTACTGTATCAGCGAGATGAGCCAGTTGAAAGTATTGACAACAGTGACATATTGTTGGTGACTGTGTGCCAGTGTGGCGTTGCACTGTTAAAATCATCCCAGTGTGGAGATGAAACACCTGTGTGTTACAAAGCCACATGCTCTGTCCTTCTGCTCTATCTCGGTGTTTTAATGTGGATAATACTAATACAGAAAACCATTGGACATGCATTTTCCATTATGCCACTGTGTTTATCACTTCAGTTCCTTAAATTTTAAATTTAAAGCATATACAGGGCATCCCTAGACTTTTTTAAAAATTGATTAAATGCATTTTTTTACCCCTCATCAATATACACACAATACCCCATAATGACAAAGCGAATTTAGCAAATTTATAAAATGCATCAAATTTATTTAGCAAATTTATAACAATGAACACCTTATTTGCATAAGTATTCAGACCCTTTCCTCAGACTCAAAATTGAGCTCAAGTGCATCCTGTTTCCATTGATCATCCTTGAGATGTTTCTACAACTTGACTGGAGTCCACTTGTGGTAAATTTAAATGATTGGACATGATTGGAAAATGAACACACCTGTCTATATAAGGTCCCACAGTTGACATTGCAAGTCAGAGCAAAAAACAAGTAATGAGGTCAAAGAAATTGTCCGTCGAGCTTCGAGACAAGTTTGTGGCGAGGCACAGCTCTGGGGAAGAATACCAATACATTTCTCAAATCTCTGTTGGCTGGGCTCCCCGCTTGTGCCGTCAAACTCCTACCCCACGTTGGGCGCAAACCTTTTAAGGGCACCCGAGTGGCTGTCTAAGAAACTGCATCTCAGTGCAAGAGACATCACTACAGTCCCTGGTTCGCATTCAGTCTGAATCACATCCGGCCATGATTGTGAGTCCCATAGGGAAGCTCACATTGGCCCAGCATCGTTCGGGTTTGGCCAGTGTCGGCCGTCATTGTCAATAAGAATATGTTCTTAAATGACTTGAATTGTTAAATAATGATTCAGTTAAAAAGTGGGATGCATGCCAGCAAAGCCACTACACAACACAATACTAAACAATACATTAATTGCACAATAACGGTGCCCACAAACTGATAGGGCCTACATAAAGGTGACCCAACAGCATAGTCCCAACAACTTACCACTGCTACACCTGGCTATCAGCGGAGCCTTGTCTGGCAACGAAACAGTTCATTCATCCTCATTTCCTGCTTTTAAAATGTACTGCTTTTAAAGTAACATGGCTGACTGACTTAAACAAATGTGGTTTCTACTGACAATTGAGATGTACAAACTATGGCATAAGTGGACGACAAGCAGATAAGATGCAATCCATAATTTTGATTAAGACATCAATGAGCGAGCTTGGACGGACGTAGTCTATATAACTATTTGTTCAGCACTTTTGAAATGCACAGCGACAGAATTCAGAACATGGTCCGTTCTTACAGTGTTCTCCCTGTACGCCAAGTCAGAACCGTAGAATAAAATAAGGAGCATATAAGCAGACAATGAAAGCTCTTACAATATTCAATGATTACATTTCTCAAAAACATGTTATAGGCTTCATGTCAACCACCAAGTCAGAACAGTAGGCAAAATTAAGAGGTGAAACAAGACCAAAATATTAGGGTGAGGCACACGGGCTATTAACATCTTACTACACAACATACACTTGGTATTACTTTCTTAGCTACAATACACACATCTCCCAGGCATGTTACATCATTTACGCAGAAGCATACATGACATTTTTGGACTCACTTTGTTGTGCTGTGCTCGCTTGAACAGGAAGGTGGCGCAACAGTCCATCGTGGGTTTATTTTGTCATCAAACTTCATCAAAGTCTGGCATTCTCTGGATTTGTGGTGCTTCAAGACAACTGGGAACTCAGGAAAAAAATGATGACGTCAGTGATCTTCAAGTCGTAGCTGTAGAAAGAGGCCCGAGTTCCCAATTTACAATTCCGAGTTGGATGAAAGTTCAAAATGTATTTTCCCAGTCGTAGCTTGCTATTTCCTGAGTTCCCAGTTGTCTTGAACTCACTCATGTCAGATTTTTCAGTACCGAGGTAAGTTGTTTTGTGCGCGTCACAAATCAAGCTTCATTGACAGCACGGCCAATGTTGAATGTTTACAATTTTAAACTAGGAAAAGGGCCCCTTAATCTTAGACTTGGGACCACACAGCAACTCCAATGAATAGCAGGCTAATGATTGCTTTGCAATGCTTGCAGTTAGCCACTGATTCCTTCCAAACCACTCATTGTTGAATTTGCATTTGTGATGTTTATGTCCAATGGCCGATGAGCACCGATACCTTTTATCTATAATTTCTCATTATTTCTCTTCATATGACAAAGATTAAAAAGGATTTGCCAGTAGATTGTCAACTTGATTCATGATGATGACTGCAAGCTCAGTATTATGTTGAAATGATCAGTCGATGTTGACTGTAGATATCAATGATTTCACGTTACTTTATCTGTGGACAATGACCTTGAGCCTTCTTGGATGGGCACTTCTAATGTAACTCTCTCGCAGCACCCAAGGGGCTTGAATTTTCAAGTACAACCCTTAGACTTGGCAGTGATGGATTGTCCCCATGAATGACAGAACAATGAGCCAATCACGGCACAAAGCTCCGTATTTTCTGCGGGCTTGCCCCACCTCCACAGAAGGCTGAAGACCTGCATTTTGGAGCTGCCTTACTAAAGAAAACTAAAAAAAAGAGTCCATGTTTGTATGCGGCTTTATTAACATGTCAATTATATGTTTTTTTTACATTGTTTGCAAACAGATCATTTATTTTCTCACTGTTTTATCACTATAAATGTGGGGCTCAAAACAGGTGGCTCACCTGCCCTGAATGATGGGTCTCCACTGAACTTATCTAGAACACTGCAGTCCATCTGGGTGTTTAACCTTCCCAAGATCCCCCATGTCACCCTGCTCCTCCGTACATTCCACTGGCTTCCAGTCGAAGCTCACATCCACTACAAGACAATGGTGTTTACTTACGGTGCAGCAAGAAGAACTGCCCCATCTCTACCTTCAGGCTATGCTCAAACCCTGGATCCCAACCCGAGCACTCAGTTCTGCTACCTCTGGTCTCATGGCCGTCCCGCTGCTACAGGTCAAGCTCCCTTTCAGTCCAGTCAAAGCCCTTCTCTGTCCTGGTACCCCAATGGTGGAACCAGCTTCCTCTGATACTTGGACAGCAGAGTC
>NW_027016388.1:183922-256459 GCF_036934945.1 Oncorhynchus masou masou
CATATATAATTAATATTTTATAGATCAAATTGAAGAAACATCTCAAGGATGATCAATGGAAACAGGATGCACCTGAGCTCAATTCAAAAGTTTGGGGTCACTTAACACCAGTCTCAACATCAACAGCGAAGAGGCGACTCCGCTTCTTTAGTCAGAACCACAGTTTTCAGCTGTGCTAACATCAATTTAGAAGGGTTTTCAAACGGGTTTTGTAATGATGAATTAGCCTTTTAAAATGATACACTTGGATTAGCTAACACAACATGCCATTGGATCACAGGAGTGATGGTTGCTGATAATGGGCCTCTGTTCGCCTATGTAGATATTCCATTGAATATCTGCCGTTTCCAGCAACAATAGTCATTTACAACAATAACAATGTCTTCACTGTATTTCTGATCAATTTGATGTTATTTTAATGGACAAACAATGTGCTTTTCTTTCAAAACAAGGACATTTCTAAGTAACCCCAAACGTTTGAACAGTAGTGGATATTTCATATGTTTCATAAATCAAGTTGTAGAAACATCTCAATGATGATCAATGGAAACAGGATGCATCTGAACTCAATTTTGAGTCTGTCTTGTTTTTCAGTTTTTAAAATTTGTATAAATTTGCAAAAATGTCTAAACCTGTTTTCACTTTGTCATTATGGTGTATTTTGTGTAGATTGCTGAGGATATGTTTAAATTTAATTTTAGAATAAATCTGTAACATAAAACATGAAAAAAGTCAAAGTGTCTGAGTACTTTCCGAGGGCACTGTCAAACCCCTTCCCATTTTTCCCATTTTGGTACTTTACAGCCTTATTCTAAAATTGATTGCATGTTTATCCTCATCAATCTACACACAATACCCCATAATGACAAAGCCAAAACAGGTTTTTTGAAATTCTTGCAAATGTAGAAAAAAATATAATCATTGCTTATTTACGTAAGTTTTCAGACCCTTTGCTATTAGATGATCCTTGAGATGATTCTACAACTTGGAGTCCACCTGTGGTAAATTCAATTGATTGGACAGCTGACAGTGCATGTCAGAGCAAAAACTAAGACGTGAGGTCGAAGGATTTGTCTGTAGAGCTCCGAGACAGGATTTCTGCAGCATTATTAAAAGTCTCCAAGAACACAGAGGCATTCTTCAATGGAAGAAGTTTGGAACCACCAAACTGAGCAGTCGGGGGAGAAGGGCCTTGGTCGGGGAGGTGGCCAAGAACCCAATGGTCACTCTCACAGAGCTCCAGAGTTCCTCTGTGGAGATGAGAGAATCTTCTAGAATGACAACCATCTCTGCAGGACTCCACTAATCATGCCTTTATGGTAGAGTGCTCAGACGGAAGCCACTGCTCAGTAAAAGGCACAGGACAGTCTGCTTGGAGTTTGTCAAAAGGCACCTAAAGGACTCTGACCATGAGAAACAAGATTCTCTGGTCTGATGAAACCAAGATTGAACTCTTTGGCGTGATTTTTTTTTTCACCTTTATTTAACCAGGTAGGCCAGTTGAGAACAAGTTCACATTTACAACTGCGACCTGGCCAAGATAAAGCATAGCAATGTGAACAGACAACAACACAGAGTTACACATGGAGTAAACAATAAACAAGTCAATAACACAGTAGGAAAAAAAGAGTATATATACATTGTGTGCAAAAGGCATGAGGTAGGCGAATAATTACAATTTTGCATATTAACACTGGAGTGATAAATGATCAGAGGGTCATGTGCAGGTAGAGATACTGGTGTGCAAAGAGCAGAAAAGTAAATAAATAAAAACAGTATGGGGATGAGGTAGGTAAATTGGGTGGGCTATTGACCGATGGACTATGTACAGCTGCAGTGATCGGTTAGCTGCTCAGATTGCAGATGTTTGAAGTTGGTGAGGGAGATAAAAGTCTCCAACTTCAGCGATTTTTGCAATTTGTTCCAGTCACAGGCAGCAGAGAACTGGAAGGAAAGGCAGCCAAATGAGGTGTTGGCTGAGATAAGGGAGAGCTTTACCTAGCATGGACTTGAAGATGACTTGGAGCCAGTGGGTCTGGCGGCGAATATGTAGCGAGGGCCAGCCGACTAGAGCATACAGGTCACAGTGGTGGGTGGTATAAGGTGCTTTAGTAACAAAACGGATGGCACTGTAATAAACTGCATCCAGTTTGCTGAGTAGATTATTGGAAGCTATTTTGTAGATGACATCGCCGAAGTCGAGAATCGGTAGGATAGTCAGTTTTACTAGGGTAAGTTTGGCGGGGTGAATGAGGGAGGCTTTGTTGCGGAATAGAAAGCCGACTGGATTTGATTTTAGATTGGAGATGTTTGATTTGAGTCTGGAAGGATAGTTTACAGTCTAGCCAGACACCTAGGTACTTATAGATGTCCACATATTCTAGGTCGGAACCATCCAGGGTGGTGATGCTAGTCGGGCGTGCGGGTGCAGGCAGCGAACGGTTGAAAAGCATGCATTTGGTTTTAATAGCGTTTAAGAGTAGTTTCCAAGCGTCATGTCTGGAGCAAAACTGGCACCATCCCTACGGTGAAGCATGGTGGTGGCAGCAGCATGCTGTGGGGATGTTTTTCAGCGGCAGGGACTGGGTGATTAGTCAGGATCAAGGGACAGTTGAACATAGCAAAGTATAGAGAGATCCTTGATGAAAACCTACTTGAGAGCGCTCGGGGACCTCAGACTGGGGTGAAGGTTCACCTTCCAACAGGACAATGACCCTAAACATACAGCCAATACAACATGGGAGTGGCTTCGGTACAAGTCTCTGAATGTCATTGAGTGGCCCAGCCAGAGCCCGGACTTGAACCCGATCAAACATCTCTGGAGAGACCTGAAAATAGCTTTCCCCATCCAACTAGGCAGAGCTTGGGAGGATCTGCAGAGAAGAATGGGAGAAACTTCCCAAATACAAGTGTTTCAAGCTTGTAGCTTCATACCCAACAAGACTCAAGGCTGTAATCGCTAGCAGAGGTGCTTGAACTAACTATGGTGTAAAGGGTCTGAATACTTACGTAAATGTAATATTTCAGTTATTTCTAGAAACCTGTTTTTGCTTTGTCATTATGGGGTATTGTGATGTCATTATGGTGTATTGTGATGTCATTATGGTGTATTGTGATGTCATTATGGGGTATTGTGATGCCATTATGGGGTATTGTTTGTAGATTGATGAGAAGAAGAAAAAAACAATTCAATCAATTTTAGCATAAGGCTGTAATGTGACAAGACGTGGGAAAAATCAAGGGGTCTGAATACTTTTCTAACGCATTGTCGATCTTATTTCATGCTACTGACACTTGTATGGATGATACCAGTATTGCCAGCATTTGTTTTATTCACTGGGCCATCTGGAGTGATCAGAGAGTCGACTAAGGAAGTGGAGTAGACAAACTGCCAGTGTTTAAAGTTCTATGAAATGAGTCTGTGTAGTTTCTAACCCTGGTGATATTGAGTGGAGGATGATATAGCTCATCATTTTCACAACTTTTGACTCTTTGTAGTTTTTGACTCCTACTCAGTTTTATAATAGTTTTATTCCCATTTATTCCCATTCCCATACAGTCTACTGAAACGAATACATACACTACCGTTGAAACATTTTGGGTCACTTAGAAATGTCCTTGTTTTTGAAAGAAAAGTAAACAAAAAATGTCCTTTAAAATAACATCAAATTGACCATTAATACAGTGTTGACGTTGTCAATGTTGTAAATGACTTGTAGCTGGAAACAGATGATTTTTTAAAATGGAATATCTACATAGGTGTACAGAGGCCCATTATCAGCAACCATCACTCCTGTGATCCAAATGCATTTTGCTTTAGCTAATCCAAGTTTATCATTTTAAAAGGCGAATTGATCATTACAAAACCCTTTTGTAATTATGTTAACACAGCTGAAAACTGTGGTGCTGATAAAAGAAGCAATAAAACTGACCTTTTTTAGACTAGTTGAGTATCTGGGTCATTTGTTTCTTTCAAAAACAAGCACATTTGTAACTTTAGAATTTAGTAATTTATTTCACCACTAATGGTAGTGTATTAATTAATAAATAAATAAAAATGTAACCTTTTATTTTACTTCCTTTTGGTTGACTGACGTGCTCAAAGTAAAGTGCCTGTAAACTGCCCAGAACCTAGGATATGCATATACTTGATAGCTTTGGATAGAAAACACTGAAGTTTCTAAAACTGTTAAAATAATGTCTGTGACTATAACAGAACTGATTTGCCAGGTGAAAACCTGAGGAAAATCCATCTGGAACATTTATTTTTTTAGGTCACAGGTTTGTGCTTGCCTATGGGATACACAAATAGATAGGACCCAGATTGCAGTTCCTATGGCTTCCACTAGATGTCAACAGTCTTCAGAAAGGGTTTCAGGCTTGTTTTTTAGAAATTAACAAGTATTTGTAGTTTTTCCAAGGTGTCCCCCTTTAGAAAAGTAGTCATGTTGCGCGCATCAACGAGAGTGCTCTCTTCGTTATTTGTCTTCGCTATTAAACACACTATTCTCTGTCTCAAATGTTGTTTATTTAGATATTAGAATACCTGAGGGTTAATTAGAAACATTGTTTGACTTGTTTGGACGAACTTAACGGTAACTTTTTGGATTTGTTTGTGTGCATGTTGAAGGAGTGACTTACTGAATCAAGTGCGCCATCTAAACTGACATTTTTGGGATATAATGAAGGATATTATCGAACAAAACGACAATTCATTGTGTAGCTGGGACCCTTGGGATTGCAATCAGAGGAAGATCTTCAAAGGTAAGTGATTTACTTAATTGCTGTCTGTGATTTTGTGACGCCTGTGCTGGTTGAAAAAGTATTTTGACGTGGGGAGCTGTCCTCAGATAATCGCATGGTATGCTTTCTCCGTAAAGCCTTTTTCAAATCTGACAACACAGTTGGATTAACAAGAAGCTTTTAAATGATGTAAGACACTTCTATTTTCATGAATGTTTAATATTACGATTTTTGTATTTTGAATTTCGCTCTCTGCATTTTCACAAGATGTTGTCGTAGGTGTCCCACTAGCGTTTGGACATGCGCCCAAACAGGTTAACTAGGCAGGTCAGTTAGGAACACATTTTTATTTTAAATGATGGCCTCGGAACAGTGGGTTAACTGCCTTATTCAGGGGAAGAACAACAGATTTTTACCTCGTCAGCTCGGGGATTTGATCTTGCAACCTTTCAGTTGCTCAAACCACTAGGCTACTTGTCACCCGGTATGGCCAGAAGAGGACTGGTCACCGCTCTGAGCCTGGTTCCTCTCTTCGTTTCTTCCTCGGTTCCTGCTTTCTAGAGAGATGTTTGTGGCCACTGTGCATCTACATCTGCATTGCTTGCTCTTTGGGTATTTTAGGTTGGGTTTCTGTTAAGCACTTTGACAACTACTGATGTAAAAAGGGCTTCATAAAATAAATTTGATTGACATGTATATCACACCAACTGACTGGTTCTTCTGATGTTGTTCACACAGGAGACCATGTTGAGACATTCTCCACATCCAGTGAGCAAGAGCAGGAAGATCAGAGAGCCAAGAGGTCTCATCACTGCCCACATTGTGAAGAGATTTTCCCATTTCTATCAAGGCTAAAAATACACCTACAAATTCACGCAGGAGAGAAGCCATACGTCTGCTCTGAATGTGGAAAATGTTTTAAAACATCAAATGTGCTAAAGGTTCATCAGAGAACACACACAGGAGAGAAGCTTTATTCCTGCTCTGACTGTGGAAAATATTTTAAAACATCAAATGAGCTAAAAGTTCACCAGAGAACACACACAGGAGAGAAGCCTTTTGTCTGCTCTGAATGTGGAAAATGTTTTAAAACATCAAATGTGCTAAAGGTTCATCAGAGAACACACACAGGAGAGAAGCCTTTCTTCTGCCCTGACTGTGGAACTAGTTTCTCTCAACTTTCCCACTTAAAAGCACATGAGCGTATACATACAGGGGAGAAGCCATACTCCTGCTCTGACTGTGGGAAATGTTTTAAAACATCAAATGTGCTAAAGGTTCACCAGAGAACACACACAGGAGAGAAGCCTTTCTTCTGCCCTGACTGTGGAACTAGTTTCTCTCAACTTTCCCACTTAAAAGCACATGAACGTATACATACAGGTGAAAAGCCTTACATCTGCTCTGACTGTGGGGCGAGTTTCTCTCATCTGGGCACCTTAAAAACACACCAACGTATACACACGGGAGAGAAGCCTTACTCCTGTTCTGACTGTGGAAAATGCTTCACAACGTCAACTGATCTAAAGGTTCATCAGAGAACACACACAGGAGAGAAGCCTTATTCCTGCTCTGACTGTGGAAAATGTTTTAAAACATCAAAAGAGCTAAAAGTTCATCAGAGAACACACACAGGAGAGAAGCCTTACTCCTGCTCTGACTGTAGAAAATGCTTCATAACATCAACTGATCTAAAATTTCATCAGAGAACACACACAGGAGAGAAGCCTTATTCCTGCTCTGACTGTGGAAAAAGTTTTAAAACATCAAATAAGCTTAAAGTTCACCAGAGAACACACACAGGAGAGAAGCCTTACGTCTGCTCTGACTGTGGAACTAGTTTCTCGCAACTTTCCAACTTAAAATCACATGAACGTATACATACAGGGGAGAAGCCATACTCCTGCTCTGACTGTGGAAAATGCTTCAAAACATCTACTAATCTAAAAGTTAATCAGAGAACATGTGCAGGAGAAAAGTCTTACTCCTGTTCTGACTGTGGGGTGAGTTTCTCTTGACTGGATATCTAAAAAACACACCAACATATATACACACAGGATAGAAGTCTTACTCCTTCTCTGTGGAAGGGTGGGCATGTAACTCAAACTTCTAGCCAAAGGCTGCTGTGTTTAGAACCTCATCAAGGTTAACTGTAGCATTTTAGCTAATTAGCAACTTTGCAAATACTTACAACTATTTAGCTATTACTTAGCATGTTAGCTTAGTATGCAACTACTTAGTATGTTAGCTAACCTTTCCCCTAAAACCATGTAACCCCTCACCCCTTACCTTGCTAACATTAGCAACAACAAATTGGAATTCGTAACATATTGTATGAATAGCAATGCGTAAAATAACATATGAATTGTAATTCTTAACATACGATACATCCAACAAGTTGTATTATACTGAACAACAATCTAAACGCAACAATTTCAAATATTTATATTTCGTATAAGAAAATCAGTCATTTTAAATAAACGAGGCCCTAATCTATGGATATCACATGACTGGGCAGGGGCTCAGCCATGGGTGGGACTTGGGAGGCCATCGGCCCACTTGGGAGCCAGGCCCCGCCAATCAGCATGAGTTTATCCCCACAAAAGGTCTTTATTACAGACAGAAATACTACTCAGCCCCCTCCCAGACAATCCTGCAGGTGAAGAGGTACTGGGCTGCCGTGGTTACATAAAAATAAAGGTTCTACACATTAACTAAGAATAAATTCGTATTTACAATGATGGCCAATGCTCTAACCACAAGGCTACCTTCCGCCCCTAACATGTATCAGATAGAGATGGTATGATGATCACTTTTCACCACTAGTTGGGGGGGGGGGTTTTACAACTTTATTTAATGATACACAGTTTATGAAATGGATACACGTGTTTATTAATTGTCTGTAAAACGAGATGAGTTATTTTAGTTACTGATCATGAATGTGTTTGGATAACTGCATTGAAGCAAACTTTATTAATCTGCCAATGAAAAATAAAGTTACATGAATATGTACTGGTCAACCTCTTCTTCTCTTTAGTATTCAGTTCTTCATATTAGATCTGACAGTATGAATGGTTCTTATGGTTGTATTCAGTTCTTCATATTAGATCTGACAGTATGAATGGTTCTTATGGTTTTATTCAGCTCTTCATATTGGATCTGACAGTATGAATGGTTCTTATGGTTTTATTCAGCTCTTCATATTAGATCTGACAGTATGAATGGTTCTTATGGGCTGAGTGCCTGGAGTGTTTTTGTATGACGACAGTCAGGAGTTCTCTGACCCTGTGATGTCACCAGCACATTAAGTACATTCATCTTAAGATAGCCACGTGAGACAACCACATATCACATTAAACACATTTCTCCTCAATTGCTCAGTGTCACATTATTATTATTATTATTTGTATTTGGGGGGGGGGGGGGGTACTCTTTAAAGACATAGCTGTTTCAGACCTTTTGGGGCAGATGGGCAGGGACTCTGCTGTCCAAGTATCAGAGGGAAGCTGGTTCCACCATTGGGGTACCAGGACAGAGAAGGGCTTTGACTGGGCTGAAAGGGAGCTTGACCTGTAGCAGCGGGACGGCCATGAGACCAGAGGTAGCAGAACTGAGTGCTCGGGTTGGGATCCATGGTTTGAGCATAGCCTGAAGGTAGAGATGGGGCAGTTCTTCTTGCTGCACCGTAAGTAAACACCATTGTCTTGTAGTGGATGTGAGCTTCGGCTGGACGCCAGTGGAATGTACGGAGGAGCAGGGTGACATGGGGGGTCTTGGGAATGTTAAACACCCAGATGGACTGCAGTGTTCTAGATAAGTTCAGTGGAGACCCATCATTCAGGGCAGGTGAGCCACCTGTTTTGAGCCCCACATTTATAGTGATAAAACAGTGTGAAATAAATTATCTGTTTGCAAACAATGTAAAAAAAAACATATAATTGAGTTGTTAATAAAGCCGCATACAAACATGGACTCTTTTTTTAGTTTTCTTTAGTAAGGCAGCTCCAAAATGCAGGTCTTCAGCCTTCTATGGAGGTGGGGCAAGCCCGCAGAAAATACGGAGCTTTGTGCCGTGATTGGCTCATTGTTCTGTCATTCATGGGGACAATCCGTCACTGCCAAGTCGAAGGGTTGTACTTGAAAATTCAAGCCCCTTGGGTGCTGCGAGAGAGTTACATTAGAAGTGCCCATCCAAGAAGGCTCAAGGTCATTGTCCACAGATAAAGTAACGTGAAATCATGTGATACCTACAGTCGCTTTGATTGGACTGATCATGTCAACATAATACTGAGCTTGCAGTCATCATCATGAATCAAGTTGACAATCTACTGGCAAATCCTTTTTAATCTTTGTCATATGAAGAGAAATAATGAGAAATTATAGATAAAACGTATCGGTGCTAATTGGACATAAACATTAAATTGCAAATTCAACAATGAGTGGTTTGGAAGGAATCAGTGGCTAACTGCAAGCATTGCAAAGCAATCATTAGCCTGCTATTCAGGGGAGTTGCTGTGTGGTCCCAAGTCTAAGATTAAGGGGCCTTTTCCTAGTTTAAAATTGTAAACATTCAACATTGGCCGTGCTGTCAATGAAGCTTGATTTGTGACGCGCACAAAACAACTTACCTCGGTACTGAAAAATCTGACATGAGTGAGTTCAAGACAACTGGGAATTCAGGAAATAGCAAGCTACGACTGGGAAAATACATTTTGATCTTTCATCCAACTCGGAATTGTAAATTGGGAACTCGGGCCTCTTTCTACAGCTACGACCTGAAGATCACTGACGTCATCATTTTTTTCCTGAGTTCCCAGTTGTCTTGAAGCACCACAAATCCAGAGAATGCCAGACTTTGATGAAGTTTGATGACAAAATAAACCCACGATGGACTGTCGCGCCACCTTCCTGTTCAAGCGAGCACCTCACAACAAAGTGAGTCCAAAAATGTCATGTATGCTTCTGCGTAAATGATGTAACATGCCTGGGAGATGTGTGTATTGTAGCTAAGAAAGTAATACCAAGTGTATGTTGTGTAGTAAGATGTTAATAGCCCGTGTGCCTCACCCTAATATTTTGGTCTTGTTTCACCTCTTAATTTTGCCTACTGTTCTGACTTGGTGGTTGACATGAAGCCTATAACATGTTTTTGAGAAATGTAATCATTGAATATTGTAAGAGCTTTCATTGTCTGCTTATATGCTCCTTATTTTATTCTACGGTTCTGACTTGGCGTACAGGAGAACACTGTAAGAACGGACCATGTTCTGAATTCTGTCGCTGTGCATTTCAAAAGTGCTGAACAAATAGTTATATAGACTACGTCCGTCCAAGCTCGCTCATTGATGTCTTAATCAAAATTATGGATTGCATCTTATCTGCTTGTCGTCCACTTATGCCATAGTTTGTACATCTCAATTGTCAGTAGAAACCACATTTGTTTAAGTCAGTCAGCCATGTTACTTTAAAAGCAGTACATTTTAAAAGCAGGAAATGAGGATGAATGAACTGTTTCGTTGCCAGACAAGGCTCCGCTGATAGCCAGGTGTAGCAGTGGTAAGTTGTTGGGACTATGCTGTTGGGTCACCTTTATGTAGGCCCTATCAGTTTGTGGGCACCGTTATTGTGCAATTAATGTATTGTTTAGTATTGTGTTGTGTAGTGGCTTTGCTGGCATGCATCCCACTTTTTAACTGAATCATTATTTAACAATTCAAGTCATTTAAGAACATATTCTTATTGACAATGACGGCCGACACTGGCCAAACCCGAACGATGCTGGGCCAATGTGAGCTTCCCTATGGGACTCACAATCATGGCCGGATGTGATTCAGACTGAATGCGAACCAGGGACTGTAGTGATGTCTCTTGCACTGAGATGCAGTTTCTTAGACAGCCACTCGGGTGTCCTTAAAAGGTTTGCGCCCAACGTGGGGTAGGAGTTTGACGGCACAAGCGGGGAGCCCAGCCAACAGAGATTTGAGAAATGTATTGGTATTCTTCCCCAGAACTGTGCCTCGCCACAAACATGTCTCGAAGCTCGACGGACAATTTCTTCGACCTCATTACTTGTTTTTTGCTCTGACTTGCAATGTCAACTGTGGGACCTTATATAGACAGGTGTGATCCTTTTCCAATCATGTCCAATCATTTAAATTTACCAGAAGTGGGCTGCAGTCAAGTTGTAGAAACATCTCAAGGATGATCAATGGAAACAGGATGCACTTGAGCTCAATTTTGAGTCTGAGGAAAGGGTCTGAATACTTATGCAAATAAGGTGTTCATTGTTATAAATTTGCTAAATAAATTTGATGCATTTTATAAATTTGCTAAATTCGCTTTGTCATTATGGGGTATTGTGTGTATATTGATGAGGGGTAAAAAAATGCATTTAATCAATTTTTAAAAAAGTCTAGGGATGCCCTGTATATGCTTTAAATTTAAAATTTAAGGAACTGAAGTGATAAACACAGTGGCATAATGGAAAATGCATGTCCAATGGTTCGCTGTATTAGTATTATCCACATTAAAACACCGAGATAGAGCAGAGAGGACAGAGCATGTGGCTTTGTAACACACAGGTGTTTCATCTCCACACTGGGATGATTTTAACAGTGCAACGCCACACTGGCACACAGTCACCAACAATATGTCACTGTTGTCAATACTTTCAACTGGCTCATCTCGCTGATACAGTACAGCACCACTTAATTCCATTTATTAAGTAACCATCTGTCTTATGGAACCATAATGTAACATATCACACTATTTTGAGGGCCTCTGATTTATATTTACTATGTTACATCTGCTCTATTAGACGAGGCTGCTCCTTGACCTACATTATAAACACGCAGATCAAGAGGTGTGTTTTCCCTTCAGCATCTGCATGTGATATAGTCTCACCCACCTCATATCATGAACCTAAATGGTTAACCTTGGCTGTGAGTGATGGGGGAAAAAATCTGACTATGGCCATTTACTTGAGTAATTCAAAGGATGTTTTGTTTACAGACTTGATGAGAATACGTGACTTCGCTATGGGGCCTTGCTTCAGCTGAACTGCAGTACCGAAAATGCCCTCTGAGCACAGTGGAAAGCATGATTATTGACTGGAAGCTTGGCCCCTTGATCCGAAAAAGGTGTAATTGCAGACCGCAATTAGGGGCGTTCTCTGATATTGGGTGTTTAATGATATCAAGTTTACACCAATTTATGCTCCCCATTGGCCCGTGGCCGTTTCTTTTGCGTTGGGACAACAGTTGTTGACATCTGTTACATTGTAGCTAACCCTAACCCTTTTCCTAACCTTAACCTCAGTCTCCTAACCTACCACGGTAATTCACCTAACCTGCCAAGTTAATTATCCTAACCTGCATGGTATCAAATACCTAACCCTCACCCTTTTCCTAACCTCAGTCTCCTAACCTGCCATGGTAATTCACCTAACCTGCCACTTTAATTATCCTAACCTGTAAGGGGCACACTCCAACACTCAGACATAGCCTGCGTTCCTAAATTCGCTCTGGCTATATACTACGATTTCAGAACACTCGTCTGAGTGCCAGAGGGCAGAATAATTGATGAAAAACAAACGCTCAACACCCCTTGAATACGGCCGGTGTCAGTAAGCGTCGGCAAAAAAAGAGTTATTAAATTGTTGCCTGAAGCACAGTTAAAGTCACCAATGCTCTGGATAACATGAACACAGCCAAACCAGCTCTGCTAAGGCGAGTAAAATGGTCAGAGTTCTCTCATTTGTACTGAAAGTAGCTAGCAAGCTAGAATTTACGAAAGCCCAAGCGCACTCTGGCACACCAGATTGAATTTAAGATCACATCCATAATTAACAAATACAGTACTGTGTTTGGTGAGTCCGTCAAATCAGATGCAGTAGGGATGCGCGAATTTAAATGTTTTCCTGTCCTGCTAATCATTCAAAATGTAACGAGAACTTTTGGGTCTTGAAAGTACATCATTTTCTTTAGGAATGTAGTGGAGTAAAAGTAGAAGTTGTCAAAAAATATCAAAAGTAAAGTACAGATACCCCCAAAAACGACTGATCAAATCAAATCAAATGTATTTATATAGCCCTTCGTACACCAGCTGATATCTCAAAGTGCTGTACAGAAACCCAGCCTAAACCCCCAAACAGCAAGCAATGCATGTGTAGAAGCACGGTGGTTAGGAAAAACTCCCTAGAAAGGCCAAAACCTTTGAAGAAACCTAGAGAGGAACCAGGCTATGTGGGGTGGCCAGTCATCTTCTGGCTGTGCCGGGTAGAGATTATTACAGAACATGGCCAAGATGTTCAAATGTTCATAAATGACCAGCATGGTCGAATAATAATAAGGCAGAACAGTTTAAACTGGAGCAGCAGCGCTTGATGTGGCACTTAAATATTTGTACTTAAGTACTTTACACCACTGATTGCAGGGAATACTGACTGAAGATGTTCCTCCCTACGAGGCCCATGAGACTGTGTAGGGATGTGATTTGAATAGGACTGTGACTGAACGAGTGGGATGTTGTTATTTATCTATTTAGGTATTTTGTTTTGATGTCGTTGTTCCCCCTCCCCTTCCCGCAAAGGAAATGTATTTTCTTCTACAGTTTACTAACCTTACAGTAGGTGGCGGCAGACACCTTATATATGTGCAAATGTCAGTACACCAGAGAACAAGAGACGCTAATAGACACGTCGTATTGGGGAACAGGAAGTTCCGGGTCGAAACGACAGAACTGTGTTGTTTTGTCGATAGTGGTTGTGTCCGTTTCAAATGTATCATTGTAGGTATGTAATAGCATGTTTAAACTTGCTAATGTCGAGATAATATATAATACGATAGGTAACAAATCAGTCAAGGTATTATCACGTTTGGTAATGGTTTTAATTGTATGTGTTATTTTGGGGTCAAACCGAGTGAGTGAAGAACGTGTTTAAAACATATTTTACAAGTCACATAACGAGACTTTGGGTTTATCGGAGTGTATGTACATTATTTCGTCAAAGTAATTTCATAAAGATTCCACTTATTTGAGGTCGTTTTTACTTGTTTTTCTTCTTGGTTTTGTGTAATATTTTGTTAATGAGCTGGAATACAGCCTCGTCCAAACCATCCTGTTCTCGCGAGTTTACATGCACTGTTTCGTTAATGAAAGCTCGCGAGAGCAGGATGGTTCGGACGAAGCAAGTCAAATGGCGGGAACGGTTTGGGTCGTTTTTCTAGGATTTTATTCGTGGTGAAATGGCGACATGAGGCTGAGTGATGGAGTGTCAAAATGGAGGGAAGCTAACTGAAGTTAACCTTCACCATTTGGAGAGAGAGGCCAACTGCATGGAATGGCGTCGATTAATGCGATGAAGCACCTGTCAAACGCATTCCATGGATGACCAAGTGTCTGCGTGGTTTTAGCTCCACCATTGTACTTGATTAATGAATTAAGGTCACTAATTAGAAAGGAACTCTTCTCATCTGATTATCTAGGTTTTAATTGAAATGGGGGAAAAATAAAAACCGCGGAGACTCGGCCCTCAATGGAATGAGTTTGACACCCCTGAAACAATGGAAATTGAGAGTTTGAGAAGAAACAGCTGTGCTGCAATGCGATCAACGTGGGGGCCAGTTCTGATGATATGGAGCGGGACGATGAGGGCCTAGTATGTGAATGCTCTGTAGTGGAAAGACAGGAAGAACAGAGATAATGATACTGGAAGCAGGGGCGCATGTAGTATAGAAACTAGAGGCCCAAGGAAGGGAGCTAGAGTAATAATGTGTCCGAGTGGAAAGTTGGGATGGTGTTTGAGGAGACCACAGGGCCTCATTCACACCCTGATTAACCAAGGCCATAAAAAGAGAGGTGTCGTTTAACTGGGCCGCAGCCATGTAAATTAGAACTTGTTCTGAACTAGCCTACCTGGTTAAATAAAGGTGAAATAATACATTGAAAGTGGTAGATTGTTAATATCTTGTGCTGATCAGGTTCAGCAAGGGAAGATTCTTCAATTGGAAAATCATAATGGGACAAGGCTCAGAAGCGCTGACCCTGGAGCTGATGCTACATTGAAGGGAGTAATAATCTCTGAGGTCCCAATATCTATGTCCATGGATGATATTGTTAAAGAACATGTGAAGCCTAAAGGTTGATCAGTAGGAAAGAAGTTAAAGAAGTGAAAGCTTATCGTTGCTGTTGAGGTGTTAGAATGTTTTGTCTGGAAAAGTACATAATATGATTCCTTAGCTTCAATGTCAGTGATTTTGACCCAACCTCATCAATCAACCAATCAAATGTATTTTTAAAGTCCTTCTTACATCAGTGGCAGTGTAGCCTAGTGGTTAGAGCATTGGACTAGTCACCGAAAGGTTGCAAGTTCAAATCCCCGAGCTGACAAGGTACAAAATCTGTCGTTCTGCCCCTGAACAGGCAGTTAACCCACTGTTCCTAGGCCGTCATTGAAAATAAGAATTTGTTCTTAACTGACTTGCCTAGTTAAATAAAGGTAAAAAAAAAAAAAAAGCTTATGTCACAAAGTGCTGTACAGAAACGCAGCCTAAAACCCCAAACAGCAAGCAATGCAGGTGTAGAAGCACAGTGGCTAGGAAAAACTCCCTAGAAAGGCCAGAACCAAGGAAGAAACCTTGAGAGGAACCAGGCTATGAGGGGTGGAGATTATAACAGAACCATGCCAAGATGTTCAAATGTTCATAGATGACCAGCAGGGTCAAATAATAATAATCACAGTGGTTGTCAGGGGTGTGACAGGTCACCTCAGGTGTAAATGTCAGTTGGCTTTTCATAGCCGATCATTGAGAGTTTCTCTTCCAGAGAGTTCGAAATCAGCAGGTCTGGGACAGGTAGCATGTCCGGTGAACAGGTCAGGGTTCCATAGCAGAACAGTTGAAACTGGATCACCAAGGTGATTCATCAGTGTTTTTAAATGCCAAAGAATGGGACATGTAACTGTTGAGTGAAAAGTTGTGCCAAGTCTGTTGGGGAACATGATTACGCTGAATGTTGGAGCAATGTGACAGTTAAGTGTTGCAATTGTGTGGAGGACATAGATCAGCATTTGGTGGATGCCAGGTGCAGAGAGATGCTCAGAGATATAGAATCCGTCATGATGTATCATATGCAGAGGCTGTAAGACAGACTGGTGGAACTACAGTGCAGACTGATGGAGCTTCTATGGTTGGTCCCGTAGTAAGAGGACCTACTGTCAGACTGATGGAGATTCTATGGTTGGTCCCGTAGTAAGAGGACCTACTGTCAGACTGATGGAGCTTCCATGGCTGGTCCCGTAGTAAGAGGACCTACTGTCAGACTGATGGAGCTTCCATGGCTGGTCCCGTAGTAAGATGACCTACTGTCAGACTGATGGAGCTTCCATGGCTGGTCCCGTAGTAAGAGGACCTACTGTCAGACTGATGGAGCTTCCATGGCTGGTCCCGTAGTAAGAGGACCTACTGTCAGACTGATGGAGATTCTATGGTTGGTACCGTAGTAAGAGTACCTACTGTCAGACTGACGGAGCTTCCATGGCTGGTCCCGTAGTAAGAGGACCTACTGTCAGACTGATGGAGATTCTATGGTTGGTCCCGTAGTAAGAGAACCTATTGTCAGGCTGATGAAACTTCCATGGCTGGTCCCGTAGTAAGAGGACCTACTGTCAGACTGATGGAGCTTCCATGGCTGGTCCTGTAGTAAGAGGACCTACTGTTAGAACTGGTCTTTCTACAAGTCCTGACATGGGTTCGAGGCCTGTTCAGAAATATTGTGCCCATAAATGTGCTGTGACAAAGGATGCTTTAATTGTGAATAAAATGTACTTCATAGCTTTCATTGGTAAGCTTATCAACATCTTGGATTGTATAAAGCAGAAATACCAGGTTGAAAGTTATCTTGTAAACTGCAGCAGAGTTGTTGGGGGTAACAGATGTTACTGTCGGTATGTGTTTTGATAAGCTGGATAACCTGGGTGTGGGTTCTCTCAGCATGATATAAACCCCAATGTTTACAAACGCAGAAAGGGTTCTATTGATAAAGTTTATTGGGGGGTGTGGGAGGGTTTTTGGGGAAGGGGAGGGTGTGGTTGAAGTTAATAGGGATTTATGTGGGATTTAGGAAATCTACGATAGATTAAGTGCACTTATGTTGTGTTTAAAACGTGTACTTTGTGTCTGATGTGAATGAATATTTTGTCAGGGATTAGCTACCTGATCTACTGAAATTAGATAATTGATCAAGAAAAAATAGATAATATTTTTTACATAGTAAAGTGCCAGAACTGTCAAGAAAATAACTCTTGTGTCCGTTTGTCTTTATTACTACAGGCCGACTCAGATTAAGTCTGAGGCCGGTAACATCAACAGTGAGGACAAACCCAGCCTGCCACTCTCCTTCCACACTGAGTCCAAACCTACAGTCACTGGGTCCTGATTGTGACCGTGGAGTCCAGTTTGCACTGCAGGATCCAGAGATGGCATCAGTGAAGCTGGAAGACTGCAGTCAAACACTGGAGCTGAATGTCAACATTAAAGATGAAGAAGAAGAGGAGGAGAAGATTAGGACAACTGTTAGTCATGGTAAGAGCTGGTTCTACCTATAAGTTATCTTCATATATAAGTTATGACCAGTCTATTGCTAGGTTGAATTCTGTAATTCTGACATCACACATCCCTGAACAACTCAAGACTTCACAGCGAAGCAAAACATTTAAAAACATGCCACGCCTGCCTTTGCCCACACATTGTCTCAGGAACGTTGAAAATGTTTAATACCGTCAATCACCAAGTTAGGCATACCTCATTTCTAAATAGGCCATGGCATCATCACTGTCAATATTGAATTATGATTTGTTTGCTGCACAGAATATCAGATCTCAACAACGATTGGAGAAGTGTTGAACGTAACCAGTAGACTACCACATCCTGATGATTTATATCTGATACATATATATTTGATATTTAATATTCCATCTCAAGGATGAGATGGAAACAGGATGCACCTGAGTTAATTCAAAAGTTTGGGGTCACTTAACACCAGTCTCAACGTCAACAGTGAAGAAGCGACTCCGGGATGCTGGCCTTGTAGGCAGAGTTGTAAAGGCCATTTTTATTGCTTCTTGAGTCAGAACCACAGTTTTCAGCGACATAAATTCAAAAGGTTCTTTTTTTTACCCCTTTTTCGTGGATTCCAATTGTTAAGTCGCTTCTATCTTGTCTCATCCCTACAACTCCTGGGCTCGGGAGAGACGAAGGTTGAACGTCATGTGTCCTCCGATACACAACCCAACCAAGCCGCACTGCTTCTTAACACAGAGTCTCTGGTGTCACAGCTGGAGCTGCAGTACAGCGCCCTTAACCACTGCGCCACCCGGGAGGCCCTCAAAAGGGTTATCTAATGATCAATTAGCCTTTTAAATGATCAACTTGGATTAGCTAACACAACATGCCATTGGATCACAGGAGTGATGGTTGCTGATAATGGGCCTCTGTTCGCCTATGTAGATATTCCATAAAATATCTGCCGTTTCCAGCTACAATAGTAATTTACAACAATAACAATGTCTTCACTGTATTTCTGATCAATTTGATGTTATTTTAATGGAGAATCAATGTGCTTTTCTTTTAAAACAAGGACATTTCTAAATGACTCCAAACGTTTGAACAGTAGTGGATATTTAATATTTTGTATATATCAAGTTGTAGAAACATCTCAAGGATGATCATTGGAAACAGGAAGCATCTGAACTCAATTTTGAGTCTCTTGTTTAAAAAAAAAGTATTTTTATGCATTTGCAAAAATGTCTAATCCTGTTTTCACTTTGTCATTATGGGGTATTGTGTGTAGATTGCTGAGGATATATTTTTATTTAATTATAGAGTTAGGCTGTAACATAACAATGTGGAAAAAGTCAAGTGGTCTGAATACTTTCCGAGGGCACTGTCAGACCCCTTCCCATTTCTCCCATTTTGGTACGTTACAGCCTTCAAAAATTGATTCCATGTTTTTCCTAGTCAATCTACACACAATAAACCATAATGACATCACAATAACCCATAATGACATCACAATATCCCATAATGACAAAGCCAAAACAGGTTTTTAGAAAGTCTTGCAAATGCAATTTAAAAAAAAATAATTGCTTATTTACATACGTTTTCAGACCCTTTGCTATGAGATTATCCTTGAGATGTTTTTTTCAACTTGGAGTCCACCTGTGGTAAATTCAATTGATTGGACATGATTTGGACAGGCACACACCTGTCTATGTCATGTCCCACATTTGACACTGCATGTCAGAGTTAAAACCAAGTCATGAGGTGGAAGGATTTGTCCGTCGAGCTCTGTGACAGGATTGTGCCGGCACAGATCTGGAGACCGGTACCAAAACATTTCTGCAGCATTAAAGGTCCCAAGAACACAGTGGCCTCCATTATTCTTCAATGGAAGAAGTTTGTAAGCACCAAGACTCTTCCGAGAGCTGTCCACCCGGCCAAACTGAGCAGTCGGGGGAGAAGGGCCTTGGTCGGGGAGGTGGCCAAGAACCCTGATGGTCACTCTGACAGAGCTCCAGAGTTCCTCTATGGAGATGAGAGAATCTTCCAGAATGACAACCATCTCTGCAGGACTCCACTAATCAGGCCTTTATGGTAAAGTGCCCAGACGGAAGCCACTCCTCAGTAAAAGGCACATGACAGTCCGCTTGGAGTTTGCCAAAAGGCACCTAAAGGACTCTGACCATGAGCTTGAGAGGATCTGCAGAGAAGAATGGGAGAAACTCCCCAAATACAATTGTGCCAAGCTTGTAGCTTCATACCCAACAAGACTCAAGGCTGTAATCGCTGCCAAAGGTGCTTCAACTAACTATTGTGTAAAGGGTCTGAATACTTACATAAATGTAATTTTTTAATGTTATTTCTAAAAACCTGTTTTTGCCCTTGTCATTATGGGTATTGTGTGTCGACTGATGAGAATTAGAATAAGCCTGTAATGTAACAAAAATCCAAGGGGTCTGAATACTTTTTGAATGCATTGTAGATGTTATTTCATGCTGCTAAGACTTGTATGGATGACTCCAGTATTGCCAGCATTTGTTTTATTCACTGGTCTATCTGGAGTGATCAGAGTGTAGACTAAAGAAGGAGTAGACAAACTGCCAGTGTTTTGAAGTTCTATGAAATTAGTCTGTGTAGTTACTCACCCTTTGTCACGAGAATTTCTACCCCAATGTTCTAACTGAACTATTTTATAACTCCATCTGTATCCTAGAGGTTGTAAGGCTCTAAGTTTTAATAAACAGAGCCCCAGCATACAAATGATCAGTTCTTTATTCAGAGAGCTCTGCCCTCTCAAGTTCAGAGCCCATCTTTTATACACACATCAGTCGAGAACCCCACCCCGCTTTAGGATGGCTGTATTGTTCCACTGTACACTTACATTGTTTATCATATTCTGCAACATGTTTCATGATAGACAAGCCTAACAGTTTCTCCTCTCCGGGTGGGGACAGAATGTCCTGTAAGGAACACAATGTTCTAATTCTATCCTGTCAACGCTGCACATATGATCAACTTATAGTCTTATGTGTCTAATGGATTTCACACACACTGATAGAGTTTCAGGGTGAAATATCTTAGTCATTACTTTAAACCCAAATTCTACTATCACACTTGTGATGTTGAGTGGAGGATGGTATAACTCGTCATTTTCACCACTTTTGCCTCTTATTAGTTTTTGACTCCTACCCAGTTTCAGAATAGTTGATTCCCCTTCCCATACAGCCTACTGAAATGAATACATACACTACCGTTGAAAAGTTTAGGGTCACTTAGAAATGTCCTTGTTTTTGAAAGAAAAGTATGTTTTTTTGTCCATTAAAATCACATCAAATTGACCATTAATACAGTGTAGATGTTGTTAGTGTTGTAAATGACTATTGTAGCTGGAAACGGATGATTTCTTTAAATGGAATATCTACATAGGTGTACAGAGGCCCATTATCAGCAACCATCACTCCTGTGATCCAATGGCATGTTGTGTTAGCTAATCCAAGTTTATCATTTTTAAGGGCTAATTGATCATTACAAAACCCTTTTGCAATTATGTTAGCACAGCTGAAAACTGTGGTGCTGATAAAAGAAGCAATAATACAGTCCTTTTTCAGACTAGTTGAGTATCTGGGTCATTTGTCGGTTCGATTCCAGGCTCAAAATGGCCAGAAACAAAGACCTTTCTTCTGAAAGTCGTCAGTCTATTCTTGTTCTGAGAAATGAAGGCTTTTCCATGTGAGAAATTTCCAAGAAACTGAAGATCTCGTGCAGTTCTGTGTACTACTCCCTAAACAGAACAGTGCAAACTGGCTCTAATAGAAAGAGGAGTGGGAGGCCCCTGTGCACAACTGGGCAAGAGGACAAGTATTTTAGAGTGTCTAGTTTGAGAAACAGATGTCTCACAAGTCCTCAACTGGCAGCTTCATTAAATAGTACCCGCAAAACACCAATCTCAATGTCAACAGTGAAGAGGCGACTCCGGGATGCTGGCCTTCGAGACACTATTTTGGTTAGAGACTGTTTGCGTTGTTCTGTGAAGAGAGTAGTACACAGCGTTGTACGAGATCTTCAGCCGTTTCCAGCTACAATAGTCATTTACAACATTAACAATGTCTACACTGTATTTCTGATCACTTTGACATTATTTCATTGGACAAAAATGTGCTATTCTTTCAAAAACATGAACATTTGTAACTTTATAATTTATTCATTTATTTCATCACTAATGGTAGTGTATTTAAAATATATATATATTTTAACCTTTATTTAATGTTCTTAGCATACTGGTTATTGTCCAGAATTTCCGATGACTGACGTGCCCAAAGTAAAGTGCCCAGAAGCTAGGATATATGCATATACTTGATAGCATTGGATAGAAAACACTCTGATGTTTCTAAAACTGTAAAAATAATGTCTGTGGGGATAACAGAACTGATATGACAGGCGAAAGCCTTGAGTAAAATCCATCCAGAATTTTTATTTCTTGAGGTTAAAGATTTTTTCAATGCTTGCCTATGGGATATTCAAATTGATAGGACCCAGATTGCAGTTCCTTTGGCTTCCACTAGGTGTCAACAGTCTTTAGAAAGGGTTTCATGCTTGTTTTTTGAAAAATTAGTATTTGTAGTTTTTCCAAGATGTCCCCCATTAGAAAAGTAGTCATGTTGCACGTATCAACGAGAGTGCGCTATTCGTTATTTATCTTTGCTATTGAACACACTATTCTCCGTCTTAAATATTATTGTTTATTTACATATTAGAATACCTGAGGATTAATTGGAAACTTCATTTGACTTTTTTGGACGATCTTTACTGGTAACCTTAAGGATTCGTTTGTGTGCATGTTGAACGAGTGACCTACTGAATCAAGCGTGCCATCTAAACTGATACTTTTGGGATATAATGAAGGATATTATCGAACAAAACGACCATTCATTGTGTAGCTGGGACCCTTGGGATTGCAATCAGAGGAAGATCTTCAAAGGTAAGTGATTTATTTAATTGCTGTCTGTGATTTTGTCACGCCTGTGCTGGTTGAAAAAGTATTTTGACGTGGGGAGCTGTCCTCAGATAATCGCATGGTATGCTTTCTCAGTAAAGCCTTTTTCAAATCTGACAACGGAGTTGGATTAACAAGAACCTTTTAAATTATGTGAGACACTTCTATTTTCATGAATGTTTAATATTCCGATTTTTATGTTTTGAATTTCGCGCTCTGCAATTTCACCGGATGTTGTCGTCGGTGTCCTGCTAGCATTTGGACATAGGCAAGTCAGTTAAGAATAAATTATTTTTTTCAATTATGGCCAAGGAACATTGGGTTAACTGCCTTGTTCAGGGGCAGAACGACAGATTTTTACCTTGTCTGCTCGGGGTTTCGATCTTGCAACCTTTCGGTTGACCTACCCACTAGGCTACCTGTCACCCGGTATGGCCAGAAGAGGACTGGTCACCACTCTGAGCCTGGTTCCTCTCTCGGTTTCTTCCTATGTTCCTGCTTTCTAGGGAGTTTTTTTGTATCCACTGCCACTGTGCTCTTTGGGGATTTTAGGCTGGGTTTCTGTTAACCTCTCTGGGACTTCTACATCTGCATTGCTTGCTCTTTGGGGATTTTAGGCTGTGTTTCTGTTAACCAAGTCACTGGGACCAGTTTGGGGAGTCACAAAAAAACCAGAAATATCGTCCCACCTTTCAACTGCCAGTGAAACTGCAGGGCGTTACACAATATTCAAAACAACAGAAATCCCATAATTAATATTTCCTCAAACATACAAAAGTATTTTACACCATTTTTAAAAAATACAATTGTCGGTCATCCAACCACAGTGTCCGATTTTAAAAAACTTGACCAAAAAAGCTGAGTACGGCGCTCAGACAACAAAATCAAGCCAAACAAATGTCCGCCATGTTGGAGTCGAGATGTCAGAATAACATGATAAATATTCACTTACCTTTGATGATCTTCATCAGAATGCACTCCCAGGAATCCCAAGTCCACAATAAGTGCTTGTTCTGTTCGATAATGTACATCATTTATTTCAAAATAGCTCCTTTTGTTGGCGTGTTCAGTACACAATCTAAACTCACCAAGCGCTTTCACTAGTTTCAGACGAAAAGTCAAAAAAAGTTCCGTTACAGTCCATAGCAACATGTCAAACGATGTTTAGAATCAATCTTTAGGGCGTTTTTAACATAAATCTTCATTAATGTTCCAACCGGACAATTCCTTTGTCTGTACAAATGAAGTGGAACGTAGCTACCTTTCACGTGAGCGCGCCAGACTGAGGCTGTGGCACTCTGCCAGACCACTCACTCATAGAGCCCTTATGAGCCCCTCCTTTAGAGTAGGGTCCTCAAAACAGGTTCTAAATACTGTTGACATCTAGTGGAAGCCTTGGGAAGTGAAAAATAACTAACATCACACGGTATCTTCAATAGGAGCTTGAGTTGAATAACTACAAACCTCAGATTTCCCACTTCCTGGAAGGATTTTTTTCTCTGGATTTTACCTGCCATATCAGTTCTGTTATACTCAGACATTATTTTAACAGTGTTTTCTATCTAAATGTTCTATTTATATGCATATTCTAGCTTTTTCGGCTGAGTAGCAGGCAGTTTAATTTGGGCAGGTTTTTCATACAAGCTACCCAATACTGCCCCCTACCCCAAAGAAGTTAACTTCACTAGGGTAGGGGGCAGCATTTGGAAAAGCGTGCCCAAATTAAACTGCCTGCTACTCGGGCCCATAAGCTAGATTATGCATATAATTAGTCGATTTGGATAGAAAACACTGTTAAAATAATGTCTGAGTATAACATAACTGATATGGCAGGCGAAAACCCGAGGAAAATCCAACCCGGAAGTACTATACTTTTGAAAGGCTGTTTTTCCATTGAATGCCTATCCACCATACAAAGACCCAGTGGAAATCTGTCTTCCTCAACATGTGACCAGTCTTTAGGCATTGTTTCAGATCTCTATGGCTTCCTCAACACGTGACCAGTCTTTAGGCATTGTTTCAGGCTTTTACTCTGAAAAATGAGGGAGATACACCGCTTTCAATGAGAGGACAGTGGGAATTTCCATCCATGAGCCAGGCACGTGATCGGGAGCGCGCATTTCTTGTTTACTTTTTCCATTGACGAAGCTTTTGTCCGGTTGAAATATTATTGATTATTTATGACAAAAGCAACCTGAAGATTGATTTTAAACATCGTTTGACATGTTTCTACTATCTTTTATTGTGTTTTTTGACTTTTTACGAGAGATGCTTTTTGTGCCTTTGGATTTCTGAACTAAACACACCAACAAATGAGGTATTTGGACATAAAGATGAACTTTATCAAACAAAACACACATTTATTGTGTAACATGAAGTCCTGTGAGTGCCATCTGATGAAGATCATCAAAGGTTAGTGATTAATTTAATCGCTATTTGTGACTTTTATGAGACCTCTCCTTGGCTGACCTGACCTAACAATCGTTTGGTGTGCTTTCGCCGTAAAGCCTATTTGAAATCGAACACTGTGGCTGGATTTACAAGAAGTTTATCTTTAAAATGGTGTAAAATAATTTTAATGATGGGATTTGAACCAGATAGGTTAAGCACTTTGAGACAACTACTGATGTAAAAAGTGCTTCATAAAATACATTTGATTAACATGTATATCACACCAACTGACTGTTTTTTCTGATGTTCACACAGGATACCATGTTGAGACATTCTCCACATCCAGAGAACAACAGCAGGAAGATCAGAGAGCTAAGATGTCTCATCACTGCCCACGTTGTGAAGAGATTTTCCCATTTCTATCAAAGCTAAAACTACACCTAAAAATACACACAGGAGAGAAGCCTTACTCCTGCTCTGACTGTGGAAAATGCTTCACAACATCAAATGATCTAAAAGTTCATCAAAGAACACACACAGGAGAGAAGCCTTTTTTCTGCCCTGACTGTGGAACTAGTTTCTCTCAACTTTCCCACTTAAAACACATGAACGTATACATACAGGAGAGAAGCCTTTCTTCTGCCCTGACTGTGGAAAATGTTTTAAAATGTCAAATCAGCTAAAGGTTCATCAAAGAACACACACGGGTGAGAAGCCATACTCCTGCTCTGACTGTGGAAAATGTTTTAAAACATCAAATGAGCTAAAAGTTCATCAGAGAACACACACAGGAGAGAAGCCTTTCTTCTGCCCTGACTGTGGAACTAGTTTCTCTCAGCTTTCCCACTTAAAATCCCATGAACGTATACATACAGGAGAGAAGCCTTTCTTCTGCTCTGACTGTGGAAAATGTTTCTCTCATCATTCCCACTTAAAGACACAGAGAACATACACACAGGAGAGAAGCCTTATTCCTGCTCTGACTGTGGAAAATGTTTTAAAATGTCAAATCATCTAAAGGTTCATCAAAGAACACACACAGGTGAGAAGCCATATTCCTGCTCTGACTGTGGAAAATGCTTTAAAACATCAAATGATCTAAAAGTTCATCAGAAGAACACACACAGGAGAGAAGCCTTTCTTCTGCCCTGACTGTGGAACTAGTTTCTCTCAACTTTCCCACTTAAAGACACATGAAGTATACACACAGGGGAGAAGCCCTACTCCTGCTCTGACTGTGGAAAATGTTTTAAAACGTCAAATCAGCTAAAGGTTCATCAAAGAACACACACGGGTGAGAAGCCATACTCCTGCTCTGACTGTGGAAAATGCTTCACAACATCAAATGATCTAAAAGTTCATCAAAGAACACACACAGGAGAGAAGCCTTTTTTCTGCCCTGACTGTGGAACTAGTTTCTCTCAACTTTCCCACTTAAAATTACATGAACGTATACATACAGGGGAGAAGCCATACTCCTGCTCTGACTGTGTAAAATATTTCAAAACATCAACTGAGCTAAAAATTCATCATAGAAATCACACAGGAGAGAAGCCATACTCCTGCTCTGACTGTGGAAAATGTTTTAAAACATCAACTGAGCTAAATGTTCATCATAGAAATCACACAGGAGAGAAGCCATACTCCTGCTCTGACTGTGTAAAATATTTCAAAACATCAACTGATCTAAAAATTCATCATAGAAATCACACAGGAGAGAAGCCATACTCCTGCTCTGACTGTGGAAAACGTTTTAAAACATCAACTGAGGTAAAAGTTCACCAGAGAACACACACAGGAGAGAAGCCTTACATCTGCTCTGACTGTGGGGCGAGTTTCTCTCAGCTGGGCACCTTAAAAACACACCAACGTATACACACAGGAGAGAAGCCTTATTCCTGCTCTGACTGTGGAAAAAAATGTAAAACATCAAATGAGCTAAAAGTACATCAGAGAACACACACAGGAGAGAAGCCTTATGTCTGCTAAGCTAAAAGTTAATCGGAGAACACATACAGGAGAAAAGCCTTGCTCCTGTTCTGACTGTGGGGTGAGTTTCTCTTGACTGGATACCTTAAACACACACCAACATATACATAAAGGTGAGAAGCCATACTCCTGCCTTGTTTGTGTAATATGCTTCAAAACAGCAACCGAGCTAATAGTTCATCAGAGAACACACGCATGAGAGAAGCCTGCTTACGTCTGCTCTGACTTTTGGGTGAGTTTCTCTCACCATAGCAACTTAACACACAGGAGAGAAGTCTTACTCCTGCTCTGTGGAAGGGTGGGCGTGTAACTCAAACTTATAGCCAAAGGCTGCTGTGTTTAGAATCTCATCAAGGAGGACTGTAGCATTTTAGCTAATCAGCAACTTTGCAACTACTTACTACTTTTTAGCTATTACTTCGTATGTTAGCATATCATACATATTACAAGTTCGTAACATATTGTATGAATAGCGATGCGTAAAATAACGTAAGAATTGTAATTCGTAACATACGATACATCCTAGAAGTCTTATTATACTGAACAATTTAAACACAACAATTTCAAAGATTTATAGTTTGTATAAGGAAATCAGTCATTTTAAATAAGAGGCCATAATCTATGGATTTCACATGACTGGGCAGGGGAGAGAGAATAAAGTAGACGGCACAGGTCAAAGTAATTGATTTATGACCCTGTGTCATGATGACGTGTACATGTCCAAATATGGGCCTCCGGCCAGGCCATCCTGTTCCTGTGGTCATGTTTTAGAGGGTGTGTGTTATTTTATATCTATATTGCATCCTTTGAAGTAGTCATGGTGATTGATGTCTAGGGGCCTAGTTGAACTGGGGGGGTTGAGTGTTTGAACTTTTGAACGTGTATGTCCCCCACCCCCAGTTTTATTGCCCTTATGGTTGTTATCTGATGAAGCAGGAATGTCCTGGGGTATTGGCTGTGGCATATGCATTTTAAATATCCAGAACAAGGCCTGTCACAAATATTACCGAAGGTGAGTCCTCTTCTTGTTCGGGTGGCGCTCGGCGGTCGTCGTCACCGGTCTACTAGCTGCCACCGATCCTTTGTGCCGTGTTCGTTTGGTTTTGTCTAATTGGTTTCACCTGTTCATTGTTTGGTTGTTAGGGTGGGGTTATTTAAGTTTGTTTAGCCCGCTTCTGTTAGTGCGGGCTTGTTCTTCTGTATTTGTGAGAGGTGTTAGTGTTTTGTTGCGTTTTCTCGCTGTCCTGGTATTTTACCTAAGGGTACTATTTTGTTTTTATAGTTACGCCTGTGTTGGGTATACTATTTTGTTCCTTTGATTTTGGACATTAAAGCGTGTTTTTCCCGCATCCTTTGCTCTCTGCGCCTGACTTCACACCCATTCACTCATTGAGCGTTACAGTCTGAATATTTATGCAAATAAGGTATTAATTTTTATAAATTGACAAATTTCTAAACTTTTTTCACTTTGTCATTATGTGTATATTGATGAGGGGTAAAAAATGCATTTAATCAATTTTTGTATAAGGCTGTAACGTAACAATATGTGGAAAAAGTCAAGGGGTCCTGTATAATGCCCTGTATATGCTTTAAACTACAATTTAAGGAACTGAAGTGGTAAACACAAAGGCATAATGGAAAATGCATGTCCAAGGGTTATCTCTGTATGAGTCACATTAAAACACTAGGTAGGGAAGTGGTTATCTGTATTAGTATTACCAACATAAAAACACCTAGGTAGAGCAGTGGTTATCTCTGTACTAGTATTATCTACATTAAAACACGAAGGTAGAGCAGTGGTTCTCTCTGTATTAGTATTATCTCTGTTTCACCCACATTAAAACACCTAGGTAGAGCAGTGGTTCTCTCGGTATTAGTATTATCTCTGTATGAGTCACATTAAAACACCGAGGTAGAGCAGAGAGGACAGAGCATGTGGCTTTGTAACACACAGGTGTTTCATCTCCACACTGGGATGATTTTAACAGTGCAACGCCTCTCAGGCCTCATGCCTCTCAGGTAGGAGGGTACCAGAAGTAAAATAATAATAAACACAAAACTAATGAAGGAACACACAGTCACCAACAATATATCCCGTTGTCAATACTTTCAACTGGCTCAGCTCACTGTTACAGTACAGCACCACCAAATTCCATGTATTAAGTAACCATCTGTCTTTTGTAACCAGAAAAACGTAACATAATACTGTTTTGAGAGTCCCTGATTTATATTTACTATGTTACACCTCGTCTATGAGACGAGGCTGCACCTTAACCTAAATTATGCACAGCAGGTCAAGAGGTGTGTTTTCCCTTCAGCATCTGCATGTGGCATAAGCTCACCCACCACCCAGCATGAATCTAAAATGGTTAACCTCGGCTGTGAGTGATGGGAAAAAAACTAAAATCTGACTATGGCAATTACTTGAATAATTCAATGGATGTTTTGTTTACAGACTTGATAAGTAAATTGTCTTGTTTAAAAAAAAAAAAAACGTGACTTCGCAATGGGGCCATCAATAGGAATTGGGCCGTGCTTCAGCTGAACTGCAGTACGGAAAATGCCCTCTGAGCACAGTGGAAAGCATGCTTACAGACTGGAAGCCTGGCCCCTTGATCCGAAAGAGGTGTAATTGCAGACCGCAATTAGGGGCGTTCTCTGATATCGGGTGTTTCATGATATCTACTTTAAACCAATTGATGCTCCCCATTGGTCCCTGTCCGTTTCTTTTGCATTGGGACAAGTTGTTGACATCTGTTACATTGTAGCTAACCCTAACCCTTTTCCTAACCTTAACCTCAGAGTCTTAAACGTCGGCAAAAAAAGGTAATTAAATTGTTGCCTGAAGCACAGTTAAAGTCACCAATGCTCTGGATAACATGAACACAGCCTAACCAGCTCTGCTAAGGCGAGTGAAATGGTCAGAGTTCTATCGTTTGTACTGGAAGTAGCTCGCAAGCTAGCCAATGCTAACCAGTTATCTTGGATGCTTGACTGCCGTTGTGAGGTCAGAACGCTTGAATCAACCCTCCTCCTCCGCCAGAGCGTCCAGTGTGGCTCTGAACGCTCCGAGAGCGATACGAACTGACAATCTGACAACGCTCTGAATTTCAGTGTTATGTTCTGTTAATTACTGATGTCCCCTTAAGGCGGGAGCACCCTTGGTCATGCGCAGTGTTGTTCTATGTTATTCTGGTACAAACTCGTTTGAGTAAATGTAAAGCTCCAGTTCAATTGCTTGTATTCCGAGTTTTTCTTATTACATAAATAAGTACTAAGTGTTAAGACAGTACATTGGCGACGAGGATGATTACCTGCAGTGTGCATCACGAATACAGATGGAGTTCGTAGGAAGAGAGGAAGATTTTGACCCTGTAGCACAACAGCTAGCAAGCAGTGAAGACGAGGGGAGAGCTGACGAGAACGAGGCGGCAGATCAAAGACCCGTGGAAAATAGATGTGTTTGATGACACGCAAGAAAACTGGGCAACTTAAATTGAACGACTGGAACAGTACTTCATTGCAAACGACATTGCTAATAACAAAAGAGTACCAGCGTTGTTGAGTTTAATTGGCCCAAAAACATACAGTTTGCTAAGAGATCTGACTGCCCCTCCGAAGCCCTCAAATAAAACATTCACAGAGATTGTGGAGATCACCTATCACCTAAACCACTCCTCATCGCGGAACGTTTTCGTTTCCACAAGAGAGATCAGAATGAGGGGGAGGGTGTTTGTACATATGTAGCAGAGTTGAAGAAACTGTCTGAACATTGCCAATTTGGAGAGAACCGAAATGACACATTAAGGGATAGATTTGTTTGTGGACTGAAACATGAACACATTCAAAAACGTTTGCTCACAGAATCAGAGCTCACGTTTGCAAAGGCTGTTGAAATCGCGACGAAAGATGCATTTGAGTTGCAAAGCAAAAGAAGTACTGACCTGTCACAAATTTCCTTGCACAAGTTTTCACGCAGTCGACAGCGCCCCTGTTTGGCCGAAAAATGCTACAGGTGTGACAGAGATGGTCACAGAGCAGAGGACTGCCGTTTCAAAGACGAAATTTGTCACAAATGCAGTAGAAGGGGGCACATTCAAAGAGCATGCAAAGCAAAATTCAGTCACAACAGGAAAACTGAGAAAATTAAAGGGTCTGTGAATGCACTAGCAGAGAACAGTGGCAGTGATTCAGATGAACGATTAATTGGTACAATGGAGTTAAACACAGTGACTTCTCCCAGCAGTAGCATAATATGGGTGACACCAGATTTCGAAGGCAAACCCCTCAAAATGGAGCTGGACACAGGATCTGCAATGTCTATAATTTCCTCTAGTCTACAATTAGCACTTTAAGGCTATCAAGCTGAAGAACACACATGTGTTGCTGAAGACATACTCAGGAGAGAGATTGAGCCCAATGGGGGCGTTGCAGGTCAGAGTGCATTATGGGGGCAAACACAGCAGTTACAGCTGTATGTGGTGCCTGGAACTGGCCCCCATTATTTGGCAAGGAATGGCTTTCAAAAATAAAGCTGAACTGCTGTGACTTGAAAATGCTCCACACGTTCCAGTCCAAAGAGAATGGTACAGACCAAACACTGGAACACTTGCGGAAGAAATACAACACAGTTTTCAGTGATCAGATGGGAACAGTAAAAGGCTTCACAGCAAAACTTGTACTAAGAGATGATGCAACCCCCAAATTCTGCAAAGCCAGATCTGTTCCATACTCCCTGAGACCAAAGGTGGAAGCGGAAATTGATCGCTTGCAGGATACAGGGATCCTGACGAAAGTGGACAGAAGCGAATGGGCCACACCCATAGTTCCTATTGTGAAGAAAGACAGGTCTGTTAGAATGTGTGGGGACTTCAAGGTAACTGTGAATTCAATGCTGCATGTGGACCAATACCCCTACCACGCCTGGATGACATCTTTGCTGCACTAGCTGGTGGGAAACACTTCAGTAAAATCGATCTGAAACAGGCTTACCTGCAGCTACCGGTTGAAGAGAGTTCCAAACAGTACCTGACAATAAACACACACAAAGGTCTATACAGGTATAACCGCCTGGTTTTTGGCATTGCATCAGCCCCAGCTATTTGGCAACAAACTATTGACCAGATTTTGCAAGGAATCCCAGGAATCTAGTGTATCCTGGATGACATGATCATAACAGGACGCACCGACAAAGAGCACCTGGCTAACCTGGAAGAGGTCCTGAAAAGACTGAAAGAGTTTGGTCTACAGGCAAACTTAAAGACGTGTGAGTTCTTCAAAGACAAGATTGTCTTCTGTGGACATGAGATTGACTGCAATGGATTGCACAAAACACAGGACAAAATCGAAGCAGTGGTACAGGCACCACGACCACAAAATATCACAGAAGTGAGATCTTTCACGGGACTGATCAATTACTACAGAAGATTCCTCCCAAACCTTTCAGCAGTACTCCAGCCTCTAAATCAGCTCCTGGAAAAGAATAGGACATGGCGGTGGACAGAGCAGTGTGAAAATGCATTTTTGGAGGCAAAACGGCTCATAACATCTGAACAGGTCCTGATGCATTACGACGCTGAAATGCCAGTGAAGTGGGCTTGTGATGCGTCCCCTTATGGCTTAGGTGCCGTCCTTTCACACACACTGAAAGATGGGTCAGAGAGGCCAGTTGCATTCACGTCGCGAACATTGAATGATGCAGAGAAAAACTACTCACAAATGGACAAAGAAGCACTGGCACTAGTGTGGGGCGGCAAGAAATTGAACCCATACCTATATGGCAAGTGTTTCACACTGGTTACAGATCACCAGCCGTTGCTTTCCATTTTAAGTCCAAAGAAAGGCATTCCGGCAATGACAGCAGCCAGGTTACAGCGATATGCCCTGTTCCTTGCCAGTCAATGACAGCAGCCAGGTTACAGTTATGCCCTGTTCCTTGCCAGTCAATGACCCCAGGTTACAGCGATTCCTTTCCTTGCCAGTCAATGACAGCAGCCAGGTTACAGCGATATGCCCTGTTCCTCAATGACCAGTCAATGCCAGCAGCCAGGTTACAGCGATATGCCCTGTTCCTTGCCAGTCAATGACAGCAGCCAGGTTACAGCGATATGCCCTGTTTCTTGCCAGTCATATGTATAACATTGAGTTTAAGCCGTCATCCCTCCACACAAATGCAGATGGATTATCCAGACTGCCGTGTACAAGAGAAAGACAAAGGAGGGTGGATGCAGTGGACATGTTCCATACCGCTCAGCTCGAGGCACTACCAGTCACAAGCACAGTTATCAAACAGGAGACAAGGAAAAATGTGACCTTGTCAAAAGTGTACACCTACACCATGTCAGGATGGCCAGCTACTGGCAGAAAGGAGCTGACTCCGTATTTCCAGCGGAGAAACGAAATTACAACGTACCAAGGATGTTTGATGTGGGGAATGAGAGTCATGATACCCCAGAAATGCCAACATCTAGTTTTGCAGCAATTACATGAAGGTCATGTTGGAATTGTCAAAATGAAGCTGCTCGCAAGGAGCCACTTCTGGTGGCCAGGTCTGGATCAACAGATAGAAAACATGGCAAAGAACTGTAGCGGATGTTTGGAAACCCTTCACATGCCTGCTCCTGTCCCAGTCCACCCATGGGAATGGCCCACAGAGTCATGGCAGAGAGTTCATGTGGACTACGCTGGTCCCTTTGAAAAGCACATGTTTCTGGTTATAGTGGATGCCCATTCCAAATGGCCAGAGGTGTTTTGCACTGACTCCGCCACCTCAGCTCAGACGATAGAGTGTCTCAGAACAACGTTTGCACGCTTCGCTTTGCCACTGCAGCTGGTAAGTGACAACGCGCAAGCTTTTGTAAGTAACGAGTTTACAAGATTCATGTCAGTAAATGGAATCAAACACTCAACCTCAGCTCCGTACCACCCTGCCACCAATGGGCTGGCAGAACCCTTTGTGCAAACCCTAAAGCAAGGACTCTGTGCAGCAAAACGAGACGAAGGGACTTTGCAAACAAAACTGGCCAAGTTCCTGGCCTCCTACCGAAACACCCCACATGCCACGACAAATGAAAGCCCAGCCGCACTGATGTTCGGGAGGCCTCTCCGCACACAGCTGGACATCATGAAGCCAAACAGGCGTAATGAAGTGCTGAACAAACAAGCCAAGATGCTCTCCGGTGGCCGGGAGCGTCATCTCCAAACAGGACAGGAAGTGATGGTGCGAGACTACAGAAGAGGAGGGAAATGGACAAGAGGGGCCGTACACACACAAACGGGACCCAGAACTTACCAGGTTCAAGTGAGCCCAGACATAATGTGGCGGCGTCACATTAACCAAATGCATTCCACGGAAAACAGCACAACAATCGAGAGAGAACAGGCACAGAGAGATCCTGAGAGTGACACACGGGGAACTGTAGAGGACGGTGGGGCAGTAAAGAGACCCCAGGCTGAAAGAAGGGAACGTGTTGATGAAGGTGCTGCTATAGCAGAAGCTATAATGGAACAAGCACACACTGAGGATGTTCAGGAGCCTCCAGACAATCTGAGGCACTACCCAGAACAGAAGGCACCGTTCACCAGACAGACACTGAGGATGTTCAGGAGCCTCCACAATCCGCACCCAGAACACACCGAGACACTGATGTTCAGGAGCCTCCAGACAATCTGAGGCACTACCCAGAACGAAGGCACCGTTCACCAGACAGACACTGAGGATGTTCAGGAGCCTCCAGACAATCCGAGGCACTACCCAGAACGAAGGCACCGTTCACCAGACAGACACTGAGGATGTTCAGGAGCCTCCAGACAATCCGAGGCACTACCCAGAACGAAGGCACCGTTCACCAGACAGACACTGAGGATGTTCAGGAGCCTCCAGACAATCCGAGGCACTACCCAGAACGAAGGCACCGTCCACCAGATAGACACTGAGGATGTTCAGGAGCCTCCAGACAATTTGAGGCACTACCCAGAACGACCACCAGATAGACACTGAGGATGTTCAGGAGCCTCCAGACAATCCGAGGCACTACCCAGAAGGCACCGTCCACCAGACAGACTAGACTTATAAACAAACAAATAAAAACTAACTGTTCAAGATCAAATTAAAAGATGCAAAATAACTACAACAGGTTCTGGGAAATGTTTCAGTTGTGGTTTGGTATAAGTAACTCTGATTGTATAAGAGAAGGAATGTTATGTTCTGTTAATTACTGATGTCCCCTTTAAGGCGGGAGCACCCTTGTCATGCGCAGTGTTGTTCTATGTTACTCTGGTACTAACTCGTTTGAGTAAATGTGAAGCTCCAGTTCAATTGCTTGTATTCCGAGTCTTTCTTATTACATAAATAAGTACTAAGTGTTAAGACACTATATTAAGAACGACCAAGCGCACTCTGGCACTCCAGATTGAATTTAAGACCACATCCATAATTTAAAAATAAAGTGTTTGTGTTTGGTGAGTCCGCCAAATCAGATGCAGTAGGGATGTGCGAATTTAAATGTTTTCCTGTCCTGCTAATCATTCATAATGTAACGAGTACTTTTGGGTGTCAGGGAAAATGTATGGAGTTGAAAGTACATTATTTTCTTTAGGAATGTAGTGGAGTAAAAGTAGAAGTTGTCAAAAATATCAAAAGTAAAGTACAGATATCCCCCAAAACTACTGATGTGGCACTTAAATATTTGTACTTAAGTACTTTACACCACTGATTGCAGGGAATACAGACTGAAGCTGTTCCTCCCTACGAGGCCCATGAGACTGTGTAGGGATGTGATTTGAATAGGACTGTGACTGAAGGAGTGGGATGTTTTTATTTATCTATATTTGTATTTTGTTTTGAGGTCGTTGTTCCCCTTCCCCTTTTCAATATTGGACGTGTTTCTTTTTCTACAGTTTACTAACCGTACAGTAGGTGGCGGTAGACACGTTATATTTGTGTAAATGTCAGTATACCAGAGAAGAAGATGACGCTTCTGCACTATCCAAGTGGGGAACAGGAAGTACCGGGTCGAAACGACAGAACTGTGCTGTTGTGTCGATAGTGGTTGTGTCCGTTTCAAATGTATCATTGTAGGTATGTAATAGCATGTTTAAACTTTCTAATGTCGAAAGAATATATAACATGCTAGGTAACAAATCCGTTTCACGTCTGGTAATGGTTTTAATTGTATGTGTTATTTTGGAGTCTAACCGAGTGAGTGAAGAACGTGATTAAAAACAATTTTACAAGTCACATAGATAGACTTTGGGTTTGTCTGAGTCTATGTACATACATAGCCTCGTCCGAACCATCCTGTTCTCGCGAGTTTACATGCACTGTTTCGTCAATGGAAGCTCGCGAGATCAAGATGGTTCGGACGAGGCTGGTCAAATGGCGGCTTCAGCGGTTTCGGTCGTCTTTCTAGGAGTTTGCTCGTGGTGAAATGGCGACATGAGGCTGTGTGATGAAGTGTCAAAATAGAGGGAAGCTAACTGAAGTTATCCTTCATCATTTGGAGAGAGAGAGGCCAACTGCATGGAATGGCGTCGATTAATGCAGAGTAATCGGTTCACATATCAAACCCATTCCATGGAGGACCAAGTGCCTGCTTGTTTTCGCTCCATACTTGTACTTGATACATGTGTACTAATATTGTACTAATATTCAGACACATTTAGTTGTTTCTATATTTATCTTTAGCTAACCGATCGCTTCAGCTGTACATAGTCTATTGGTAAATAGCCCACCCATTTTCACCTACCTCATCCCCATACTGTTTTTATTTATTTACTTTTCTGCTCTTTTGCCCACCAATATCTCTACCTGTACATGACCATCTGATCATTTATCACTCCAGTGTTAATCTGCAAAATTGTAATTATTCGCCTACCTCCTCATGCCTTTGGCACACAATGTATATAGACTCCCCTTTTTTTCTACTGTGTTATTGACTTGTTAATTGTTTACTCCATGTGTAACTCTGTGTTGTCTGTTCACACTGCTATGCTTTATCTTGGCCAGGTCGCAGTTGCAAATGAGAACTTGTTCTCAACTAGCCTACCTGGTTAAATAAAGGTGAAATAAAAAAATAAAATAAAAAATCTATAATTCAGGGTTTTCATACGGGGCTTCAAGTAAATTAATATTAGTGTCTGAAAAAGTCCATGAATTTGACTTGCCACTATATGACCCCTGATAATTCTTAATATGGTGTGAATGGGAAATACATTTGGTTTTTGTGAGTGAAATAATACAGTGAAGACAAGGTTATTCATAAAATAGTACATAGTGCTGCCTGAAACACTGCAATCTTGTACTAAATGGTTTTTGGGTAATTTATGCATTTATGTGAATTTAGGAAATCTACTATAAATTAAGTGCACTTATGTTGTGCAATTTAAAATGTGTACTTTGTGTCGAATGTGAGTGAATGTTTTGTCGGGGATTAGCTACCTGATCTACAGAAATTAGATAATTGAACATGAAAAAATAGAAGAAAAAAAATAGCAGAATAAAGTGCCAGAACTGTCAAGAAAATAACTTTTCTGTCCGTTTGTCTTTATTACTACAGACCGACTCAGATTAAGTCTGAGGCCGTTAACGTCAACAGTGAGGACAAACCAATCCTGCCACTCTCCTTCCACACTGAGTAGAAACACTGGGTCTTGATTGTAACAGGGGAGGCAAGTTTGCACTGCAGGATCCAGAGATGGCATCAGTGAAGCTGGAAGACTGCAGTCAAACACTGGAGCTGAATGTCAACATTAAAGATGAAGAAGAGGAGGAGAATATTAGGACAACTGTTAGTCATGGTAAGAGCTGGTTCTATCTATAAGTTATCTTCATATATTAGACCTCCATAAGTTATGACCAGTCTATTGCTAAGTTAAATTCTGTAATTCTGACATCACACATCCCTGAACAACTCAAGACTTCACAGCGAAGCAAAACATTTAAAAACTTGTCACGCCTGCCTTTGCCCACACATTGTGTCAAGAACGTTGAAAATGTTTAATACCCTCAATCACCAAGTTAGGCATACAGGAAACACTGTGCACCTGGCAACCTTGGTTAGCGTGCACTGAGCCCGGCCCGCCACAGGAGTCGCTGGTGTGTGATGAGGATATCCCTACCGGCCAAACCCTCCGAACCCGGACAACACAAGGCCAATTGTGCGTCACCGGTTGCTACAGAGCCTGGGCGCGAACCCAGAGTCTCTTGTGGCCCTTAACCACTGCCCCACCCGGGAGGCCCTCAAAAGGGTTTTCTAATGATGAATTAGCCTTTTAAAATGATCAACTTGGATTAGCTAACACAACATGCCATTGGATCACAGGAGTGATGGTTGTTGATAATGGGCCTCTGTACGCCTATGTAGATATTCCATAAAATATCTGCCGTTTTCAGCTACAATAGTCATTTACAACAATAACAATGTCTTCACTGTATTTCTGATAAATTTGATGTTATTTTAATGGACAAACAACGTGCTTTTCTTTCAAAACAAGGACATTTCTAAGTGACCCCAAACGTTTGAACAGTAGTGGATATTTCATATTTTGTATATATCAAGTTGTAGAAACATCTCAAGGATGATCATTGGAAACAGGACGCATCTGAACTCAATTTTGAGTCTCTTGTTTAAAAAACATTTATTTTATAAATTTTCAAAAATGTCTAAACCTGTTTTCACTTTGTCATTATGGGGTATTGTGTGTAGATTGCTGAGGATAATTTTTTTATTTAATTATAGAATAAGGCTGTAACATAACAATGTGGAAAAAGTCAAGGGGTCTGAATACTTTCCGAGGGCACTGTCAGACCCCTTCCCATTTCTCCCATTTTGGTACGTTACAGCCTTATTCTAAAATTGATGACATGTTTTTCCTCGTCTATCTACACACAATACCCCATAATGACAAAGCCAAAACAGGTTTTTAGAAATTCTTGCAAATGTAATTTTTTAAAATAATAATTGCTTATTTACACAAGTTTTCAGACCTTTTGCTATGAGATGATCCTTGAGATGTTTTTACAACTTGACTGGAGTCCACCTGTGGTAAATTCAATTGATTGGACATGATTTGGACAGGCACACACCTGTCTATGTCAGGTCCCACATTTGACACTGCATGTCAGAGTTAAAACCAAGTCATGAGGTGGAAGGATTTGTCCGTCGAGCTCCGTGACAGGATTGTGTCGGCACAGATCTGGAGACCGGTACCAAAATATTGATGCAGCATTAAAGGGCCCCAAGAACACAGAGGCCTCCATTATTCTTCAATGGAAGAAGTTTGGAACCACCAAGACTCTTCCTAGAGCTGGCCACCCGGCCAAACTGAGAAAATGGGGAGAAGGGCCTTGGTCAGGGAGGTGGCCAAGAACCCGATGGTTCTTCTCTGTCAGAGCTCCAGAGTTCCTCTATGGAGATGAGAGAATCTTCCAGAAGGACAACCATCTCTGCAGAACTCCGCTAATCATGCCTTTATGGTAGAGTGCCCAGACGGAAGCCACTCCTCCGTAAAAGGCACATGACAGTCCGCTTGGAATTTGCCAAAAGGCACCTAAATGACTCTGACCATGAGAAACATGATTCTCTGGTCTGATGAAACCAAGATTGAACTCTTTGGCCTGAATGCCAAGCGTCATGTCTGGAGCAAACCTGGCATCATCCCTACGGTGAAGCATGGTGTTGGCAGCAGCATGCTGTGGGGATGTTGAGAGCATTCGGGACCTCAGACTGGGGTGAAGATTCACCTTCCAACAGGACAACGATCCGAAGCACACAGCCAAGACAACGTGGGAGTGGCTTCGATACAAGTCTCTGAATGTCATTGAGTGGCCCAGCCAGAGCCCGGACTTGAACCCGATCAAACATCTCTGGAGAGACCTGAAAATAGCTTTGCATAGACGATTCCCATCCAACCTGACAGAGCTTGAGAGCTTCTGCAGAGAAGAATGGGAGAAACTCCCCAAATACAAGTGTGCCAAGTTTGTAGCTTCATACCCTACAAGACTCACGGCTGTAATTGCTGCCAGAGGTGCTTCAACTAACTATTGTATAAAGGGTCTGAATACTTACGTAAATGTAATATTTCAGTTATTTCAAAAAACCTGTTTTTGCCCTTGTCATTATGGGGTATTGCGATGTCATTTTGGGGTATTGTGATGTCATTATGGGGTATTGCCATTGTCATTTTGGGGTATTGTGATGTCATTATGGGGTATTGTGATGTCATTATGGGGTATTGTGATGTCATTATGGGGTATTGTGATGTCATTATGGGGTATTGCGATGTCATTTTGGGGTATTGTGATGTCATTTTGGGGTATTGTTTGTAGATTGATATGAAGGTGGAAAAAACGATTTCATCAATTATAGAATAAGGCTTTAATGTAACAAGACGTGGAAAAAAATCAAGGGGTCTATTTACTTTTTGAATACAGTGTAGATGTTATTTCATGCTACTGAGACTTGTATGGATGACACCAGTATTGCCAGCATTTGTTTTATTCACTGGTCTATCTGGAGTGATCAGAGTGTGGACTAAAGAAGTGAAGGAGACAAACTGCCAGTGTTTTAAAGTTCTATGAAATTAGTCTATGTAGTTACTCACCCTTGTGATGTTGAGCGGAGGATGATATAGCTCATCATTTTCACCACTTTTGCCTCTTTGTTTTTGACTCCTACCCAGTTTTAGAATAGTTTGATTCCCCTTCCCATACAGCCTACTGAACTGAATACATACACTACCGTTGAAAAGTTTAGGGTCACTTAGAAATGTCCTTGTTTTTGAAAGAAAAGTATGTTTTTTTTGTCCATTAAAATCACATCAAATTGACCATTATTAATACAGTGTAGACGCTGTTAATGTTGTAAATTACTATTGTAGCTGGAAACAGATTTATTTTTAAAATGGAATATCAACATAGGTGTACAGAGGCCCATTATCAGCAACCATCATGTTATGTGTCCATGATGGCGTAGCAGTCAGACGTCGTGTCCCTTGTATATATCGTTTGTATATATCGTTTTGTTTTTTTAAAACATATTTTTCTTTGCATATCTTTTAAAACATTTTGCTAAACCGCAACTTCTAAATACTCTCCTGCATCCCGCCTCACCCAATGTAGCGCGGATCGGCTTTTTTTTCTAAAGTATTTATATTTACTTCGGATCTGGAACCCCTCAACCGAAGCTAGCCAGCTAACTACCAGCTATCAGCCAGCAAACCATTGCTAGCAGTATTCAGCTAACCGGTCATCAGCTAACCTTTAGCGCGGAAAACTCTCGCCAGTTCGAACAACGCGACTCTAACCAGAGCATAACGGACCTATTTTTTTGTTTTTAATCCCCGGATTCCCACCGGATTCCCACCGCAAACGGAACATTTTCAGCTGGATCTTCACAACTAGCTAACTAGCTAACTGCAACCCCGGATGATTACTCCTGGCTAGCGTTTCCATCCATTTAGCTTGAAGCTAGCCCTGCCAGAGCTCCTGTGCTACCACCGAAGCATACTCCTGGGCTACAATATCCGGACCCACGACCGGTCTATCGATGTCACCGCATGAAGAGGCATAAACAGACTCACCCCATCACGACGTCCCCCAAAGGCTAACTTTCTAGCCCTTGCTATCTCCTTGCTTGCTAATTCGGCCTGCTAACTGCTAGCTTGTTTAGCCCCGGTCCACTAACTGCTACCTTCTTCAGCCCCGGCCTAATAACTGTTAGCTTGTTAGCACAGGCCTGCTAACCGTCTGAATCGCCGCGTCCCAACCACTCACCGGACCCATATCTACTTTCAATCTCTTTTCGATTTTTAATTTGATTATACCTTCCGGTAACCTGCCTCACCCAATGTGATTCGGAATCGCTATTATTTTTAAATTTTAGAACACATTCAAGAACCTCCAGAAGCTAACCAGCTAACTAGCTACAAGCTATTTAGTCATTGTTAGCCACTGCTAACGGCCTTTACCTTCTGCACAGCCAGCCAGTTTTCTTAACCTGGATAATACTTGCCAGTCTAGCTTCCCTGCTCCACCCACTGCTGCCCCCTGGACACTGATCACTTGGCTACATAGCTGATGCATGCTGGACTGTCCATTAATCACGGTACTCCACTCTGCTTGTTTATGTTTTATCAGTCGGCCCCAGCCGCACTCAGGCTCTGTGTGTAGTTAATCCGACCCTCCCTGCCTAGTCAACGCCATTTTACCTGCTGTTGTTGTGCTAGCTGATTAGCTGTTGTTGTCTCACCTACTGTTTTAGCTACTGTTTTAGCTAGCTCTCCCAATTCAACACCTGTGATTACTGTATGCCTCGCTGTATGTCTTTCTCAAATGTCAATATGCCTTGTATACTGTTGTTCAGGTTAGTTATCATTGTTTTAGTTTACAATGGAGCCCCTAGTTCCACTCTTCATACCCCTGATACCTCCTTTGACCCACCTCCCACACATGCGGTGACCTCACCCATTACAACCAGCATGTCCAGAGATACAACCTCTCTCATCATCACCCAGTGCCTGGGCTTACCTCCACTGTACCCGCACCCCACCATACCCCTGTCTGCGCATTATGCCCTGAATATATTCCACCATGCCCAGAAATCTGCTCCTTTTATTCTCTGTCCCCAACGCTCTAGGCAACCAGTTTTGATAGCCTTTAGCCGCACCCTCATACTACTACTCCTCTATTCCACGGGTGATGTGGAGGTAAACCCAGGCCCTGCATGTCCACAGGCACCCTCATTTGTTGACTTCTGTGATCGAAAAAGCCTTGGTTTCATGCATGTCAACATCAGAAGCCTCCTCCCTAAGTTTGTTTTACTCACTGCTTTAGCACACTCTGCTAACCCTGATGTCCTTGCCGTGTCTGAATCCTGGCTCAGGAAGGCCACCAAAAATTTGGAGATTTCCATACCCAACTATAACATTTTCCGTCAAGATAGAACTGCCAAAGGGGGAGCAGTTGCAGTCTACTGCAGAGATAGTCTGCAAAGTAATGTCATACTTTCCAGGTCCATACCCAAACAGTTCGAACTACTAATTTTGAAAATTACTCTCTCCAGAAATAAGTCTCTCACTGTTGCCGCCTGCTACCGACATCCCTCAGCTCCCAGCTGTGCCCTGGACACCATTTGTGAATTGATCGCCCCCCATCTAGCTTCAGAGTTTGTTCTGTTAGGTGACCTATACTGGGATATGCTTAACACCCCGGCAGTCCTACAATCTAAGCTAGATGCCCTCAATCTCACACAAATCATCAAGGAACCCACCAGGTACAGCCCTAAATCTGTAAACAAGGGCACCCTCATAGACGTCATCCTGACCAACTGGCCCTCCAAATACACCTCCGCTGTCTTCAACCAGGATCTCAGCGATCATTGCCTGTATCCGCTATGGAGCCGCAGTCAAACGACCACCCCTCATCACTGTCAAACGCTCCCTAAAACACTTCTGTGAGCAGGCCTTTCTAATCGTCCTGGCCCGGATATCCTGGAAGGACATTGACCTCATCCCGTCAGTTGAGGATGCCTGGTCATTCTTTAAAAGTAACTTCCTCACCATTTTAGATAGCATGCTCTGTTCAAAAAATGCAGAACTAAGAACAGATATAGCCCTTGGTTCACTCCAGACCTGACTGCCCTCAACCAGCACAAAAACATCCTGTGGCGGACTGCAATAGCATCGAATAGTCCCCGCGATATGCAACTTTTCAGGGAAGTCAGGAACCAATACACGCAGTCAGTCAGGAAAGCTAAGGCCAGCTTCTTCAGGCAGAAATTTGCATCCTGAAGCTCCAACTCCAAAAAGTTCTGGGAGACTGTGAAGTCCATGGAGAACAAGAGCCCCTCCTCCCAGCTGCCCACTGCACTGAGGCTAGGTAACACGGTCACCACCGATAAATCCATGATTATCGAAAACTTCAACAAGCATTTCTCAACGGCTGGCCATGCCTTCCGCCTGGCTACTCCAACCTCGGCCAACAGCTCTGCCCCCTCCCCCTGCAGCTACTCGCCCAAGCCTCTCCAGGTTCTCCTTTACCCAAATCCAGATAGCAGATGTTCTGAAAGAGCTGCAAAAACTGGACCCGTACAAATCAGCTGGGCTTGACAATCTGGACCCTCTATTTCTGAAACTATCCGCCGCCATTGTCGCAACCCCTATTACCAGCCTGTTCAACCTCTCTTTCATATCGTCTCAGATCCCCAAGGATTGGAAAGCTGCCGCAGTCTTCCCCCTCTTCAAAGGGGGAGACACCCTGGACCCAAACTGCTACAGACCTATATCCATCCTGCCCTGCCTATCTAAGGTCTTCGAAAGCCAAGTCAACAAACAGGTCACTGACCATCTCGAATCCCACCGTACCTTCTCCGCTGTGCAATCTGGTTTCCGAGCCGGTCACGGGTGCACCTCAGCCACGCTCAAGGTAAACGATATCATAACCGCCATCGATAAAAGACAGTACTGTGCAGCCGTCTTCATCGACCTTGCCAAGGCTTTCGACTCTGTCAATCACCATATTCTTATCGGCAGACTCAGTAGCCTCGGTTTTTCTGATGACTGCCTTGCCTGGTTCACCAACTACTTTGCAGACAGAGTTCAGTGTGTCAAATCGGAGGGCATGCTGTCCGGTCCTCTGGCAGTCTCTATGGGGGTGCCATAGGGTTTAATTCTCGGGCCGACTCTTTTCTCTGTATATATCAATGATGTTGCTCTTGCTGCGGGCGATTCCCTGATCCACCTCTACGCAGACGACACCATTCTATATACTTCCGGCCCGTCCTTGGACACTGTACTATCTAACCTCCAAACGAGCTTCAATGCCATACAACACTCCTTCCGTGGCCTCCAACTGCTCTTAAACGCTAGTAAAACCAAATGCATGCTTTTCAACCGTTCGCTGCCTGCACCCGCACGCCTGACTAGCATCACCACCCTGGATGGTTCCGACTTTGAATACGTGGACATCTATAAGTACCTAGGTGTCTGGCTAGACTGTAAACTCTCCTTCCAGACTCCAGACATATCAAACATCTCCAATCGAAAATCAAATCTAGAGTCGGCTTTCTATTCCGCAACAAAGCCTCCTTCACTCACGCCGCCAAACTTACCCTAGTAAAACTGACTATTCTATCGATCCTCGACTTCGGCGATGTCATCTACAAAATTGCTTCCAACACTCTACTCAGTATACTGGATGCAGTTTATCACAGTGCCATCCGTTTTGTCACTAAAGCACCTTATACCACCCACCACTGCGACCTGTATGCTCTAGTCGGCTGGCCCTCGCTACATATTCGTCGCCAGACCCACTGGCTCCAGGTCATCTACAAGTCCATACTAGGTAAAGCTCCGCCTTATCTCAGTTCACTGGTCACGATGGCAACACCCACCCGTAGCACGCGCTCCAGCAGGTGTATCTCACTGATCATCCCTAAAGCCAACACCTCATTTGGCCGCCTTTCGTTCCAGTTCTCTGCTGCCTGTGACTGGAACGAATTGCAAAAATCGCTGAAGTTGGAGACTTTTATCTACCTCACCAACTTCAAACATCTTCTATCTGAGCAGCTAACCGATCGCTGCAGCTGTACATAGTCTATCGGTTAATAGCCCACCCATTTTTACCTCCCTCATCCCCATACTGTTTTTATTTATTTACTTTTCTGCTCTTTTGCACACCAATATCTCTACCTGTACATGACCATCTGATCATTTATCACTCCAGTGTTAATCTGCAAAACTAATTATTCACCTACCTCCTCATGCCTTTTGTACACAATGTATATAGACTCCCTTTTTTCTACTGTGTTATTGACTTGTTAATTGTTTACTCCATGTGTAACTCTGTGTTGTCTGTTTACACTGCTATGCTTTATCTTGGCCAGGTCGCAGTTGCAAATGAGAACTTGTTCTCAACTAGCCTACCTGGTTAAATAAAGGTGAAAAAAAAAATCACTCCTGTGATCCAAATGCATGTTGTGTTAACTAATCCAAGTTTATCATTTTAAAGGGCTAATTGATCATTACAAAACCCTTTTGCAATTATGCTAGCACAGCTGAAAACTGTGGTGCTGATAAAAGAAGCAATAAAACATTCCTTTTTTAGACTAGTTGAGTATCTGGGTCATTTGTGGGTTCGATTACAGGCTCAAAATGGCCAGAAACAAAGACCTTTCTTCTGAAAGTCGTCAGTCTATTCTTGTTCTGACAAATGAAGGCTGTTCCATGTGAGAAATTTCCAAGAAACTGAAGCTCTCGTGCAGTTCTGTGTACTACTCCCTTCACAGAACAGTGCAAACTGGCTCTAACCAGAATAGAAAGAGGAGTGGGAGGCCCCTGTGCACAACTGGGCAGGAGGACAAGTGTCTAGTTTGAGAAACAGACGTCTCACAAGTCCTCAACTGGCAGCTTCATTAAATAGTACCCGCAAAACACCAATCTCAATGTCAACAGTGAAGAGGCGACTCCGGGATGCTGGCCTTCTAGACACTATTCTGGTTAGAGACTGTTTGCATTGTTCTGTGAAGAGAGTAGTACACAGCGTTGTACGAGATCTTCAGCCGTTTCCAGCTACAATAGTCATTTACAACATTAACAATGTCTACATTGTATTTCTGATCACTTTGACATTATTTGTTTGGACAAAAAATGTGCTACTCTTTCAAAAACATGGACATTTGTAACTTTAGAATTTATTCATTTATTTCACCACTAATGGTAGTGTATTTAAAAAATATAACTTTATTTAACTTTCTTAGCATACTGGTTATTGTCCGGAATTTCCGATGATTGACGTGCCCAAAGTAAACTGCCCAGAAGCTAGGATATGCATATACTTGATAGCATTGGATAGAAAACACTTTCTAAAACTGTACAAAATAATGTCTGTGGGTATAACAGAACTGATATGACAGGCAAAAACCTTGAGTAAAATCCATCCGGAATTTTTATTTCTTGAGGTCACAGATTTTGTCAATGCTTGCCTATGGGATATTCAAATTGATAGGACCCAGATTGCAGTTCCTTTGGCTTCCACTAGATGTCAACAGTCTTTAGAAAGGGTTTCATGCTTGTTTTAAAAAAATGAGTATTTGTAGTTTTTCCAAGATGTCCCCCATTAGAAAAGTAGTCATGTTGCATGCATCAACGAGAGTGAGCTCTTCGTTATTTATCTTTGCTATTGAACACACTATTGTCCATCTTAAATATTATTGCTTACTTACATATTAGAATACCTGAGAATTAATTGGAAACTTCGTTTGACTTTTTTGGACGATCTTTGGTATCTTTACCGGTAACCTTTAGGATTCGTTTGTGTGCATGTTGAATGAGTGACCTACTGAATCAAGCGCGCCATCTAAACTGATATTTTTGGGATATAATGAAGGATATTATCGAACAAAACGACCATTCATTGTGTAGCTGGGACCCTTGGGATTGCAATCAGAGGAAGATCTTCAAAGGTAAGTGATTTATTTAATTGCTGTCTGTGATTTTGTGATGCCTGTGCTGGTTGAAAAAGTATTTTGTGGGGGGTGCTGTCCTCAGATAATAGCATGGTATGCTTTCTCCGTAAAGCCTTTTTCAAATCTGACAATGCAGTTGGATTAACAAGAATCTTTTAAATTATGTAAGACACTTCTATTTTCATGAATGTTAATATTCCGATTTTTGTATTTTGAATTTCGCGCTCTGCTATTTCACCGGATGTTGTCGTAGATGTCCTGCTAGCGTTTGGACATAGGCAAGTCAGTTAAGAACAAATTCTTATTTTAAATGATGGCCTAGGAACATTGGGTTAACTGCCTTGTTCAGGGGCAGAACGACAGATTTTTACCTTGTCAGCTCGGGGATTCGATCTTGCAACCTTTCGGTTGCTCTAACCACAAGGCTACCTGTCACCCGGTATGGCCAGAAGAGTGGTCTGGTCACCACTCTGAGCCTGGTCCCTCTCTCAGTTTCTTCCTAGGTTCCTGCTTTCTAGGGAGTTTTTTTGTGGCCACTGTGCTTCTACATCTGCATTGCTTGCTCTTTGGGGATTTTAGGCTGTGTTTCTGTTAACCTGTCTGGGACCGTTTGGTACACGAGCGTCCCACCTTTCAACTGCCAGTGAAACTGCAGGGCACCAAATTAAAAACAACAGAAATCACATAATTGATATTCCTCAAACATACAAGTATTTTACACCATTTTAAGGATACAATTGTCGTTAATCCAACCACAGTGTCCGATTTCAAAAACGCTTTTCTGCGAAAGCAGAACAAAAAATCAAATCAAATCAAATTTTATTTGTCACATACACATGGTTAGCAGATGTTAATGCGAGTGTAGCGAAATGCTTGTGCTTCTAGTTCCGACAATGCAGTAATAACCAACAGGTAATCTAACTAACAATTCCTAAACTACTGTCTTATACACAGTGTAAGGGGATAAAGAATATGTACATAAGGATATATGAATGAGTGTTGGTACAAAGCAGCATAGGCAAGATACAGTAGATGGTATCGAGTACATTATATACATATGAGATGAGTATGTAAACAAAGTGGCATAGTTAAAGTGGCTAGTGATACATGTATTACATAAGGATGCAGTCGATGATATAGAGTACAGTATATACGTATGCATATGAGATGAATAATGTAGGGTAAGTAACATTATATAAGGTAGCATTGTTTAAAGTGGCTAGTGATATATTTACATCATTTCTCATCAATTCCCATTATTAAAGTGGCTGGAGTTGAGTCAGTGTCAGTGTGTTGGCAGCAGCCATATCGTTATGTTAGGTCAGAGCCAAGTCACAGAAAGCATTCAGCAATTTTCCAACCAAAGAGTGGAGTCACAAAAAGCAGAAATATCGATAAAATTAGTCACCTACCTTTGATGATCTTCATCAGATGACACTCCTAGGACATCATGTTACACAATACATGTATGTTTTGTTCGGTAAAGTTCATATTTATATCCAAAAATCTGAGTTTACATAGGAGCGTTACGTTCAGTAGTTCCACAACATCCGGTGGTTTTTGCAGAAAGCCACATCAATTACAGAAATGCTCATAATAAATGTTGATGAAAATGCAAGAATTATGCACGGACTTATAGATACACTTCTCCTTAATGCAACCGCTGTGTCCGATTAAAAAAAAAAAACTTTACCACAAAAGCATAATCTGAGTACGGCGCTCAGACAACAAAATCAAGCCAAACAAATGTCCGCCATGTTGGAGTCGAGATGTCAGAATAACATGATAAATATTCACTTACCTTTGATGATCTTCATCAGAATGCACTCCCAGGAATCCCAGGTCCACAATAAGTGCTTGTTCTGTTTGATAATGTACATAATTTATTTCAAAATAGCTCCTTTTGTTGGTGCGTTCAGTACACAATCTAAACTCACCAAGCGCGTTCACAAGTTTCAGACGAAAAGTCAAAAAAATTCTGTTACAGTCCATAGCAACATGTCAAACGATGTTTAGAATCAATCTTTAGGGCGTTTTTAAAATAAATCTTCATTAATGTTCCTACCGGACAATTCCTTTGTCTGTACAAATGAAGTGGAACGTAGCTACCTTTCACGTGAGCGCGCCAGACTGAGGCTGTGGCACTCTGCCAGACCACTCACTCATAGAGCCCTTATGAGCCCCTCCTTTAGAGTAGAATCCTCTAAACAGGTTCTAAATACTGTTGACATCTAGTGGAAGCCTTGGGAAGTGAAAAATAACTAACATCACACGGTATCTTCAATAGGAGCTGAGTTGAATAACTACAAACCTCAGATTTCCCACTTCCTGGTAGGATTTTTTTCTCAGGATTTTACCTGCCATATGAGTTCTGTTATACTCACAGACATCATTCAAACCGTTTTAGAAACATCAGTGTTTTCTATCCAAATGTTCTATTTATATGCATATTCTAGCTTTTTCGGCTGAGTAGCAGGCAGCTTAATTTGGGCACGTTTTTCATACAAGCTACCCAATACTGCCCCCTACCCCAAAGAAGTTAACTTCATTAGGTAGGGGGCAGCATTTGGAAAAGCGTGCCCAAATTAAACTGCCTGCTACTCGGGCCCATAAGCTAGGATATGCATATAATTAGTAGATTTGGATAGAAAACACTGTTAAAATAATGTTAAAATAAAGTCTCAGTATAACAGAACTGATATGGCAGGTGAAAACCCGAGGAAAATCCAACCAGGAAGTACTATTATTTTGAAAGGCTGTTTATCCATTGATAGCCTATCCACCATACAAATACTTAGGACCCAGTGGAAATCTGTCTTCCTCAACATGTGACCAGTCTTTAGGCATTGTTTCAGATCTCTATGGCTTCCTCAACACGTGACCAGTCTTTAGGCATTGTTTCAGGCTTTTACTGTGAAAAATGAGGGAGATACACCACTTTCAATGAGAGGACAGTGGAAATTTCCATCCATGAGCCAGGCACGTGATCGGGAGCGCGCATTTCTTGTTTACCTTTTTCCATCGACGAAGCTTTTGTCCGGTTGAAATATTATTGATTATTTATGACAAAAGCAACCTGAAGATTGATTTTAAACATTATTTGACATGTTTCTACTATCTTTTATTGTGTTTTTTGACTTTTCGAGAGTGTATATTGTGCCTTTGGATTTCTGAACTAAACGCACCAACAAAACGGAGGTATTTCGACATAAAGATGAACTTTATCGAATAAAACAAACATTTGTTGTCTAACATGGAGACCTGGGAGTGCCACCAGATGAAGATCATAAAAGGTAAGTGATTAATTTTAATGCTATTTCTGACTTTTGTGAAGAGTTGGAAAATGGCCTGTGTCTCGAGTGCCATAATCCAGATGAAAGATCACACAGCGGTTGCAAATGGTTTATCTGTATTTGTATGATTATATTTTATCAATGTTTATGATGAGTATTTCTGTTTTTTGATGTGGCTATTTCTGATTTTGTTTGAGAGCTTTCTCCTTTCAAATGGTTTTTGGAAAAAGATGACTTTATGGTTTTCCTGTAAGTGCCATCTGATGAACATCAGCAAAGGTTAGATTAATTTAATCCTAACATAATCGTTTGACTATGGTTTTCTGTGACTTTAACATAATCGTTTGGTGTGCTTTCGTAAAGCCTATTTGAAATCGAAGACTGTGGCTGGATTTACAAGAAGTTTATCTTTAAAATGGTGTAAAATAATTTTAATTATGGATTTTGAACCAGACAGGTTAAGCACTTTGTGACAACTACTGATGTAAAAAGTGCTTCATAAAATACATTTGATTAACATGTATATCACATCAACTGACTGTTTTTTCTGATGTTCACACAGGGTACCATGTTGAGACATTCTCCAAATCCAGAGAGCAACAGCAGGAAGATCAGAGAGCTAAGATGTCTCATCACTGCCCACATTGTGAAGAGATTTTCCCATTTCTATCAAAGCTAAAAATACACCTAAAAATACACACAGGAGAGAAGCCTTACTCCTGCTCTGACTGTGGAAAATGCTTCAAAACATCAACGGTGCTAAAACGTCATCAGAGAACACACACAGGAGAGAAGCCTTTCTTCTGCTCTGACTGTGGAACTCGTTTCTCTCAACTTTCCCACTTAAAATCACATGAACGTATCCATACAGGGGAGAAGCCATACTCCTGCTCTGACTGTGGAAAATGTTTCAAAACATCAACGGTGCTGAAACGTCATCAGAGAACACACACAGGAGAGAAGCCTTTCTTCTGCCCTGACTGTGGAACTCGTTTCTCTCAGCTTTCCCAATTAAAATCACACGAACGTGTACATACAGGAGAGAAGCCTTTCTTTTGCTCTGACTGTGGGGCGAGTTTCTCTCAGCGGAGCACCTTAAAAACACACCAACGTATACACACAGGAGTGAAGCCTTATTCCTGCTCTGACTGTGGAAAATGTTTTAAAACATCAAATGAGCTAAAAGTTCACCAGAAAACACACACAGGAGAGAAGCCTTACTCCTGCCCTGACTGTGGAACTAGTTTCTCTCAGCTTTCCCACTTAAAATCACACGAACATGTACATACAGGAGAGAAGCCTTTCTTCTGCCCTGACTGTGGAACTAGTTTCTCTCATCTTTCCCACATAAAATCTCATGAACGTATACATACAGGAGAGAAGCCATACTCCTGCTCTGACTGTGGAAAATGTTTTAAAACATCAAATGAGCGAAAAGTTCACCAGAGAACACACACAGGAGAGAAGCCTTTCTTCTGCCCTGACTGTGGAACTAGTTTCTCTCATCTTTCCCACTTAAAATCACATGAACGTATACATACAGGAGAGAAGCCTTACGTCTGCTCTGACTGTGGGGTAAGTTTCTCTCGTCTGGACACCTTAAAAACACACCAACGTATACACACAGGAGAGAAGCCTTACTCCTGCTCTGACTGTGGAAAATGCTTCACAACGTTAACTGATCTAAAAGTTCACCAGAGAACACACACAGGAGAGAAGCCTTATTCCTGCTCTGACTGTGGAAAATGTTTTAAAACGTCAAATAAGCTTAAAGTTCACCAGAGAACACACACAGGAGAGAAGCCTTTCTTCTGCCCTGACTGTGGAACTAGTTTCTCGCAACTTTCCCACTTAAAATCACACGAACGTATACATACAGGGGAGAAGCCATACTCCTGCTCTGACTGTGGAAAATGCTTCAAAACATCTACTCAACTAAAAGTTCATCAGAGAACATGTGCATTTGTGCATTAGAAAAGTCTTACTCCTGTTCTGACTGTGGGGTGAGTTTCTCTCAACTGGATATCTAAAAAACACACCAACATATACACACAGGAGAGAAGACTTACTCCTTCTCTGTGGGAAGGTGGGTGTGTAACTCAAACTTCTAGCCAAAGGCTGCTGTGTTTAGAATCTCATCAAGGAGGATTGTAGCATTTTAGCTAATTAGCAACTTTGCAACTTCTTAGGACTACTTACTACTTTTTAGCTATTACTTAGCATGTTAGCTTAGCATGCAACTACTAAGTATGTTTGGTAACCTTTCCCCTAAAACCATTTAACCCCTCACCCCTAACCTAGCTAACCTTAGCAACAACAAATTGGAATTCGTAACATATTGTATGAATAGCAATGCGTAGAATAACATAAGAATTGTAATTCGTAACATACGATACAAGTCGTATTATACTGAACAACAATCTCAACGCAACAATTTCAAAGATTTACAGTTCGTATTAGGAAATCAGTCATTTTAAATAAATGAGGCCCTAATCTATGGATTTCACATGACTGGGCAGGGGCTCAGGAATGTGTGGGACTTGGGAGGGCATAGGCCCACTTGGGATCCAGGCCCAGCCAAACAGCATAAGTTTTTTTCCCCACAAAAGGTCTATATTACAGACATAAATACTACCCAGTATACATAAATACTACCCCCCCCCGTGGTTACATGAGGCCGGTTGGATGTACTGCCAAATGGTAGAGATATAAATATTGAGTTCTCTGGCAACAGCTCTGGTGGACATTCCTGCATTCATCATGACAATTGCACATTCCCTGAACTTGAGACATCTGTGTTGTGTGGCCTTTTATTGTCCCCCAGTACAAGTTGTAATGATAATGCTGTTTTATCAGCATCGTGATGTGCCACACCTGTCAGGTGGATGGATTATCTTGACAATGGCTGAAATGCTCACTAACAGTATATATAAACAAAGTTGTGCACAACATTTGTTTTTTGTGCACATGGAACATTGTTGGATTTTTTTTATTTCAACTCATGAAACCAACATTTTAAATGTTTAGTTTATATTGGTAGTCCAATGTTATGTAACGTAATGGAGTGGCAAGGATGTTTTTTGTATCATATAAACGTTTTGCTCTGAGACCAGGTTGTCCCTCTGCAGTATTCTGTGTGAAGGAGCTCGTAGATACTTTTTTTATTGAACCTTTACTTAACTTGGCAAGTCAGTTCTTAATTCTTACTTACAATGATGGCCAAGGAACAGTGGGTTAACTGCCTTGTTCAGAGGCAGAACGACAGATTTTTACCTTGTCAGCTCGGGGATTCGATCTTGCAACCAACGCTCTAACCACGAGGCCACCTTCCGCCCCTAACATGTATCAGATAGAGATGGTATGATGATCACTTTTCACCATAAATTTGGGGGGATTATTTTACAACTTTATTTAATGATACACCGTTTATGAAATTAATCCATGTGTTTATTAATGGTCTTTAAAACTAGATTAGTTATTTTAGTTACTGATCATGAATGTGTTTGGATAACTGCATTGAAGCAAACTTTATTGATCTGCCAATGAAAAATAAAGTTACATGAATATGTACTGGTCAACCTCTTCTTCTCTTTAGTATTCAGTTCTTCATATTAGATCTGACAGTATGAATGGTTCTTATGGTTGTATTCAGTTCTTCATATTAGATCTGACAGTATGAATGGTTCTTATGGTTGTATTCAGTTCTTCATATTAGATCTGACAGTATGAATGGTTCTTATGGGCTGAGTGCCTGGAGTGTTTTTGTATGACTACAGTCAGGAGTTCTCTCTGACCATGTGACGTCACCAGCACATTAAGTACATTCATCTTGAGATAGCCAGGTGAGACAACCACATTTCACAGTAAATACATTTCTCCTCAATTCGTCAGTGTCACATTATTATTATTTGTATTTTTTTTTTTGGCGGGGGGTACTCTTTAAAGACGTAGGTGTTTCAGACCATTTCGGGCAGATGGGCAGAGACTCTGCTTCATTGTCATCAGAGGGAAGCTGGTGCCACCATTGGGGTGCCAGGACAGAGAAGTGCTTTGACTGGGCTGAGAGGGAGCTTGACCTCCTGTAGCAGTGGGACGGCTACCATGAAATTGGTGAGAAAAAGGGGTCAAATTCACACAAAAAAAATACAGTTGAAATAAAAACATAAATTTAAACATAAACATATAAATTTGCTAAAATTTCTAAAAACCTGTTTTCGGTTTAACATTATGGGGTATTGTGTTTATATTGACGATGGAAAAATTAATGTAATACATTTTCAAATAAGGCTGTAACGTAACAACATGTGGGAAAAGTCAAGGGGCCTTGAATAATGCCCTGTATATGATTCAAACTACAGATGTAAGGTTCTGAAGTCATAAACACAATGGCATAATGGAAAATGTATGTCCAATGGTTATCTCTGTATTAGTATTATCCACATTTAAAACAACTAGGTAGAGCAGAGAGAACAGAGCATGTGGCTTTGTAACACACCGAGGTAGAGCAGTGGTTGTCTCTATTAGTATTACCAACATTAAAACACCTAGGTAGAGCAGTGGTTATCTCTATTAGTATTATCTCTATATTAGTATTACCAACATTAAAACACCTAGGTAGAGAAGTGGTTATCTCTATTAATATTATCTCTATATTAGTATTACCAACAGCAGAGAGGACAGACCATGTGGCTTTGCAACACACAGGTGTTTCATCTCCACACTGGGATGATTTTAACAGTGCAACGCCACACAGGCCTCATGCCTCTCAGGTAGGAAGGTACCAGAAATAAATGAATAAAAAACACAAAACTAATGAAGGAGCACACAGTCACCAACAATATATCCCCGACGTCAATTACTTTCAACTGGCTCAGATCGCTGTTACAGTACAGCGCCACCAAATTACATTTATTAAGTAACCATCTGTCTTATGTAACCATAACGTAACATATCACACTATTTTGAGAGTCCCGGATTTATATTTACTACGTCACATCTAGTCTATGAGACGAGGCTGCACCTTGACCGACAATATAAACACGCAGATCAAGAGGTGTGTTTTCCATTCAGCATCTGCATGTGGCATAATCTCACCCACCTCCCATCATGAATCTGAAATGGTTAACTTTGGCTGTGAGTGATGCGAAAAAAACAGACTCAAAGGCAATTACTTGAATAATTCAATGGATGTTTTATTTACAAACTTGATGATAAATATTATTAAAAATATATTTTTAAGTGACTTTGCTATGGGGCCGTCAATGGGAGTTGGTCCGTGCTTCAGCTGAACTGCAGTACTGAAAATGCCCTCTGAGCACAGTGGAAAGCATGCTAAAAGACTGGAAGCCTGGCCCCTTGATCCGAGAAGGGGGTAATTGCAGACCGCAATTAGGGGCGTGCTCTGATATCGGGTGTTTCATGATATCAAGTTTACACCAATCGATGCTCACCATTGGTCCGTGGCCGTTTCTTTTGCGTTGGGGACAACAGTTGTTGAGAACGGTTGAATTTTAGCTATGCCTAACCTTAACCCTTTTCCTAACCTTAATCTCAGTCTCCTAACCAGCGTTATTTATCATAACCTGCCACGTTAGTTATCCTCACCTGCATGGTAAACAAATCCCTAACCCTCACTCTTTTCCTAACCTTAACCTCAGTCTCCTAACCTCCACTTTAATTATCCTAACCTGTTATGTTTGCTTTGTGCCAAGTTCAAAAAATATATATATAAAAAAAGTGTCCATCAGTTTCATAACACCGAAACTGACCAATGTCATGTATCAATTTTTATTATATCAGGGAACATCCACTTCAAGAAACTGTACAGTAGTTCTCCTACTGGGAGGCGCGGGAAACAGTTTAAAGAGCGATTGGTGCTGAGGACGCTTTGGCAATGGATGGCCCGCAGCCTGTTGAGATTCATAATGTCGTTTACCAGTTGAAGGATACCGATAGTAAATATTAATTGTTCGTGCGGCTGAAAGGTTTTTGGGAGTTCAGGAATTAACATTGGAAGCATTGCAGGCAGTGGTGGAAAAAGTACCCAATTGTCATACTTGAGTTAAAGTAAAGATACTTGAGTCAAGGAAAAGGTGAAAGCCACCCAGTAAAATACTACTTGAGTAAAGGTCTAAAATTATTTGGTTTGACATATACATAAGTATCAAAGGTAAAATATAAATAATTTCAAATTCATTATATTTAGCGAAATAGACAGCACGCTTTTCTTGTAGTTTAAATGTACGGATAGTCAGGGGCACACTCCAACACAGACAAAGCGTGCGTTCCTAAATTCGCTCTGGCTGTATACTACGATTTCAGAGCACTCTGGTCTGAGTGCCAGAGGGCAGAATAATTGATGAAAAACGAACGCTCAACACCCCTTGAATACGGCCGGTGTCAGTAAACGTCGGCAAAAAAAAGCGTAATTAAATGGTTGCCTGTAGCACAGTTAAAGTCACCAATGTTCTGGATAACATGAACACAGCCTAACCAGCTCTGCAAAGGCGAGTTAAATGGTCAGAGTTCGCTCATTTGTCCTGAAAGTAGCTAGCAAGCTCGCCAATGTTAACCAGTTATCTTGGATGCTTGACTGCCGTTGTGAGGTCAGAACGCTTGAATCAACCCTCCTCCTCCGCCAGAGCGTCCAGTGTGGCTCTGAACGCTCCAAGAGCGATACGAACTGACAGTCTGACAACGCTCTGAATTTACGAACGCTCAAGCGCACTCTGGCACTCTGGCTTGAATTTAAGACCACATCCATAATTTACTAACAAAGTATTTGTGTTTAGTGAGTCCGACAGATCAGATGCAGTAGGGATGCGCGAATTGAAAAAATGTCCTGCACTGCTAATCATTCAAAATGTAACGAGTACTTTTGGGTGTCAGGGAACATGTATGGAGTTAAAAGTACATTATTTTCTTTATGAATGTAGCGGAGTAAAAGTGGAAGTTGTCAAAAATATCATAAGTAAAGTACAGATACTCCCAAAACTCCATACATTTTCCCTGACACCCAAAAGTACTTAAAATATTTGTACTTAAGTATTTTACACCACTGATTGCAGGGAATACTGACTGAAGATGTTCCTCCCTACGAGGCCCATGAGACTGTGTAGGGATGTGATTTGAATAGGACTGTGACTGAACGAGTGGGATGTTGTTATTTATCTATTTTTGAATTTTGTTTTGAGGTCGTTGTTCCCCCTCCCCTTTTCCGCAAAGGAAATGTATTTTCTTCTACAGTTTACTAACCTTGCAGTAGGTGGCGGCAGACACGTTATAGTTGTGTAAATGTCAGTATACCAGAGAAGAAGATGACGCTGTTGCACTGTCCAAGTGGGGAACAGGAAGTTCCGGGTCGAATCGACAGAACTGTGTTGTTTTGTCGATAGTGGTTGTGTCCGTTTCGAATGTATCATTGTAGGTATGTAATAGCATGTTTAAACTTTCTAATGTCGAAAGAATATATAACATGCTTGGTAACAAATCCGTTTCACGCCTGGTAATGGTTTTAATTGTGTGTGTTATTTTGGAGTCTAATCGAGTGAGTGAAGAACTTGATTAAAAACGATTTTACAAGTCACATAGATACACTCAGACAAACCCAAAGTCTATGAACATAATATCGTCAAAGTCATTTCATAAAGATTCCATTTATTTAAGTTCGTTTTTACATGTTCTTGGTTTTGTGTAAAATGTTTATGAGCTGGTCAGTAGTCTCGTCCGAACCATCCTGTTCTCGCGAGTTTACATACACTTTTTCGTTAATGTAAGCTCGCGAGATCAGGAAGGTTCGGATGAGGCGAGGCAAATTGCGGGAACCGTTTCGGTCGTCTTTCTTGGAGTTTGTTCGTGGTGAAATGGCGACATGAGGCTGTGTGATAGCTTCCCTCTATTTTGACACTAACTGAAGTTAACCTTCACCATTTGGAGAGAGAGGCCAACTGCATGGAATGGCGTCGATTAACGCGGATGAATCGGAGCACGTATCAAACTCATTCCATGGAGGACCAAGTATCTGCGGGTTTTCGCTCCACACCTGTACTTGATTAATGAATTAAGGTCACTAATTAGAAAGGAATTCCCTTCATCTTATTGTCTAGGTTTTAATTGAAAGGAAAAAAATTAAACCCGCGGAGACTCGGCCCTCAATGGAATGAGTTTGACACCATGAAACAATGGAAATGGAGAGTCTGAGAAGCAACAGCTGTGCTGGAATGCAAACAATGTGGGGGACAGTTGTGATGATATGGAGCGGGAGGATGAGGGCCTAGTATGTGAATGGTCTGTAGTGGAAAGACATAGGAAGAACAGAGCTATTGATACTGGAAGCAGTAGTAGTATAGAAACTCCAGAGGCCCACGGTAGGCAGCTGGAGTAATAATGTGTTAGAGTGGAAAGTTGGGATGTTGTTTGAGGAGACCACAGGGCCTCATTCACACCCTGATTAACCAAGGCCATAAAAAGAGGTGAAGTTAAACTGGGATGCAGGCGTGTAAATGAGAACTTGTTCTGAACTAGCCTACCTGGTTAAATAAAGGTGAAATAAAACATTGAAAGTGGTAGATTGTTAATATCTTGTGCTGGTCAGGTTCAGCAAGGGAAGATTATTCAATTGGAAAATCATAATGGGACGAAGCTCAGAAGCCAGGACCCTGGAGCTGATGCGAAATTGAAGGGAGTAATAATCTCGTGAGGTCGCAATATCTATGTCCATGGATGATATTGTTAAAGAACATATGAAGGAGACAGAGTGGTTGAAGCCTAAAGGTTGATCAGTAGGAAAGGGGTTTAAAGAAGTGAAAGCTTATCCGTGCTGTTGAGGTGTTAGAAGGTTTTGTCTGGAAAAGTACAGAATAGGATTCCTTAGCTTCAATGTCAGAGATTTTGACCCAACCTCATCAATCAACCAATCAAATGTATTTATAAAGCCCTTCTTCAGCTGATGTCACAAAGTGCTGTTCAGAAACCCAGCCTAAAACCCCAAACAGCAAGCAATGCAGGTGTAGAAGCACAGTGGCTAGGAAAAACTCCCTAGAAAGGCCAGAACCAAGGAAGAAACCTTGAGAGGAACCAGGCAATGAGGGGTGGCCAGTCCTCTTCTGGCTGTGCTGGGTGGAGATTATAACAGAACATTGCCAAGATGTTCAAATGTTCATAGATGACCAGCATTGTCAAATAATAATAATCACTGTGGTTGTCAAGGGTGCGACAGGTCAGCCCCTCAGGAGTCAATTTCAGTTGGCTTTTCATAGCCGATCATTGTGAGTATCTCTACCGCTCCTGCTGTCTCTAGAGAGTTGAAAACTGCAGGTCTGGGACAGGAAGCACGTCCGGTGAACAGGTCAGGGTTCCATAGCAGAACAGTTGAAACTGGAGCAGCAACAGTGAATCATCACATTGTTTTTAAATGACAAAGAATGGGACATGTTACTTGAGTGAAAAGATGTGCCAAGTGTGGTGGGGAACATGATTACGGTGAATGTTGGACCAATGTGACGGTTCAGTGTTGCAATTGTGGGGAGGACACACAGAGCAGCATTTGGTGGATGCCAGGTGCAGAGAGATGCTCAGAGATATAGAATCCGTCATGATGTATCACATGCAGAGTCTGTAAGACAGACTGGTGGAACTACAGTGCAGACTGATGGAGCTTCCATGGCTGGTCCCGTAGTAAGAGGACCTACTGTCAAACTGATGGAGCTTCCATGGCTGGTCCCGTAGTAAGAGGACCTACTGTCAGACTGATGGAGCTTCCATGGCTGGTCCCGTAGTAAGAGGACCTACTGTCAGACTGATGGAGCTTCCATGGCTGGTCCCGTAGTAAGAGGACCTACTGTCAGACTGATGGAGCTTCCATGGTTGGTCCTGTAGTCAGAGGACCTCCTGTCAGAACTGGTCTTTCTACTATTCCTGACATGGTTTCGAGGCCTGTTCAGAAATCTTGCAACCATAAATGCACTGTGACAAAGGATACATTAATAGTGAATAATATGTACTTCATAGCTTTTATTGGTAAGCTTATCAACAACTTGGATTGTGTAAAGCAGAAATACCAGGTTTAAAGTTATCTTGTAAACTGCAGCAGAGTTGTTGGGGGTAACAGATGTTTCTGTCGGTATGGTTTTTGATAATCTGGATAACCTGGGGGTGGATTGTCTCAGCATGATATAAACCCCAATGTTTGCAAACACAGAAAGGGATCTATTGATATAGTTTATTGGGGGGTGTGGGAGGGTTTTTGGGGAAGGGGAGGGTGTGGTAGAAGTTAATAGGGATTTCTTGTTTTATTTTCTTAGTACTGAATTAGACAGACATGGACCTTAAAGGTTTGTTTGTGGACCTCCATGGTACCATAGGAGGTCTGCATCAACGGACTTCAGTGCAGGTAGTGCCTCATCAGAGAGAGAACATTTCAGTTGCTCTACAGTTTTGAAGCTGAATGTGATGATGATCAGTTCTTTACATGTGTACTAATATTCAGACACATTCAGTTATTTCTATATTTATCTATAATTCAGGGTTTTTACACGGGACTTCAAGTAAATAAATATTAGTGCCTGAAAAAGTCCTTGAATTTGACTTGCCACTGTACGACCCCTGATAATTCTTAATATGGTGTGAATGGGAAATACATTTGGTTTTTGTGAGTGAAATCATATAGAGAAGACAAGGTTATTCTGGAAAATAGTACATAGTGCTGCCTGAAACATACTGTGATCTTGTACTAAAATGGTTTTTGAGTCATTTATGCATTTATGTGAATTTAGGAAATCTACTATAGATTAAGTGCACTTATGTTGTGCAATTTAAAATGTGTACTTTGTGTCTAACGTGAATGAATGTTTTGTCAAGGATTAGCTACCTGATCAACTGAAATGAGATAATTGAACAAGACAAAATAGAAAATATTTTTGCAGAATAAAGTGCCAGAACTGTCAAGAAAATAAGTTTTGTGTCCGTTTGTCTTTATTACTACAGACCGACTCAGATTAAGTCTGAGGCCGGTAACATCAACAGTGAAGACAAACCAATCCTGTCACTCTCCTTCCACACTGAGTCCAAACCTACAGTCACTGGGTCCTGATTGTGACAGTGGAGCCCAGTTTGCTCTGCAGGATCCAGAGATGGCATCAGTGAAGCTGGAAGACTGCAGTCAAACACTGGAGCTGAATGTCAACATTAAAGATGAAGAAGAGGAGGAGAAGATTAGGACAACTGTTAGTCATGGTAAGAGCTGGTTCTATCTATAAATTATCTTCATATATTAGACCTCCATAAGTTATGACCAGTCTATTGATAGGTTGAATTCTGTAATTCTGACATCACACATCCCTGAACAACTCAAGACTTCACAGCGAAGCAAAAACAATTTAAACTTGTAACTCCTGTCTTTGCCCACACATTGTCTCAAGAACGTTGAAAATGTTTAATACCCTCAATCACTAAGTATAATTCTTCACGGTTTACCAGTGAAATGACCAAGCTGCGTCTGCTGCCCAATCGTTTGATCTCAATCAATTCCATGGGAATATGCATTTAAATCTTCTTGAATTACTATTTGTTTAGAAAATTAGAGCAAATGGTGTTAAATTATATAGACTTCCCGTATATTGTTTTAATCAAAGCACATTCTGCCTCATGGTGCGTGCTGTTGAGTTTGGGACGATTCAGTAAACCATCCTAAAATCTCGTAGGAAATTAGTTTTTTTGTTTGTTGTAACAGTAATGTTATGCTATAATATTTGGTTATGTGGACTACTAATTAATCATTAGGTGATCGTCCAAGACATTGATCTGACTTTACTAAACAAACACCATTGTGGCGGCTCATCACTTGCAGCACTACACCCCTGCAGTCTTCTGCACCGAACTAGTGATTGATGCTCACCTAGCCTTCTCTTTTGTCTCACACAACATTTGGTGACATAGAAACAAGAGAACATGTTTGGCTGTTATGAAAATCTGGTAATATTTGGCCAAGGAAACATTTCTGGTTGGTGTCAAGGAATGTCACACAGGGAGACTTTTTAAAACAGGATTGAGTGAAGTATTTCAACGATTTTACTGAGTTACAGTTCATATAAGGGGCGGCAGGTAGCCTAGTGGTTAGAGCGTTGGGCCAGTAACCTAAAGGTTGCTGGATGGAATCCCTGAGCTGACAAGGTAAAAATCTGACGTTCTGCCCCTGATCAAGGCAGTTAACCCACTGTTACCCCGGAAGGCCGCCATTGTTAGTAAGAATTGTTCTGAACTGACTTGTCTAGTTAAATAAAGGTTCAAGTAAAGGGCAACCTTTCGGTTACTAGTCCAATGCTCTAACCACTAAGTTACCTGTCACCCGTTACTGCCAGAGAGACAACACTCTGAGCCTGGTTCCTCTCTGAGTTTCTTCCTAGGTTCCTGCTTTATAGGGAGTTTTTTTGTGGCCACTGAGCTTCTACACCTGCGTTGTTTGCTCTTTGGCGGATTTTAGGCTGGGTTTCTGTTCAGCACTTTGTGACAACTACTGATGTAAAAAGGTCTTCATAAAATACATTTGACTGACATGAAAATCACACCAACTGACTGGTTCTTTTGATGTTCACACAGGATACCATGTTGAGAAATCCTCTACACTCAGAGATCAACAGCAGGAAGATCACAGAGCTAAGAGGTCTCATCACTGCCCACATTGTGAAGAGATTTTCCCATTTCTTTCAAAGCTAAAAATACACCTAAAAATACACACAGGGGAGAAGCCTTACTCCTGCTCTGACTGTGGGGCGAGTTTCTCTCGACTGGATACCTTAAAAACACACCAACGTATACATACGGGAGAGAAGCCTTACTCCTGTCCTGACTGTGGGGAGAGATTCTCTCAAAAGACCAACTTAAAAGCACACCAACAAATACATACAGGAGAGAAGCCGTACTCCTGCTCTGACTGTGCAAAAAGTTTCTCCCGATTGGATAACTTAAAATCACATGAACGTATACATACAGGAGAGATGCCATACTCCTGCTCTGACTGTGGAAAATTCTTCAAAACATCAACTGGGCTAACTGTTCATCAGAAAGCACACACAATAGAGAAGCCTCACTTCTGCTCTGACTGTGTAAAGTGCTTCAAAACATCAACTGAGCTAAAAGTTCATCAGAGAACACATTCAGGAGAAAAGCCTTACTCCTGTTCTGACTGTTTAAAATGCTTCAAAACATCAACGGTGCTAAAACTTCACCAGAGAACACACACAGGAGAGAAGCCTTTCATCTGCTCTGACTGTGGGGTGAGTTTCTCTCGACTGGATACCTTAAAAACACACCAACGTATCCATACAGGAGAAAAGCCTTACTACTGCCCTGACTGTGGGGAGAGATTCTCTCAAAAGACCAACTTAAAAGCACACCAACTAATACATACAGGAGAGAAGCCTTACTCCTGCTCTGATTGTGGGAAGAGTTTCTCCCTATTGGGTACCTTGAAATCACATGAACGTATACATACAGGAGAGAAGCCTTACTACTGCTCTTTCTGTGGAAAACGTTTCTCCCGATCGGGGACCTTGAAATCACATGAACTCATACATACAGGAGAGAAGCCTTACTCCTGCTCTGAATGTGTAAAATGCTTCAAAACATCAACTGAGCTAAAAGTACATCAGAGAACACACACAGGAGAGAAGCATTACTCCTGCTCTGAATGTGTAAAATGCTTCAAAACATCAACTGAGCTAAACGTTCACCAGAGAACACACACAGGAGAGAAGCCTTACTTCTGCTCTGACTGTGGGAAGAGTTTCTCTCACCAGAGCAACTTAAAAACACACCAACGTATACATTAACTTCATGTGGGTACCTGGGACGGTTGCGTCCCACCTGGTCAACATCCGGTGAAATTGCAGAGTGACCAATTCAAATTTAATTACTATAAATATTTACATTTCATGAAATCACAAGTGTAATACATCAACATAAATCTTGACTTGTTGTTCATCTGGCCGCCATGTCAGTTTTCAAAAAGGCTTTAAGGCGAAAGCAAACCATGCGATTATCTGAGGACGGCGCTCAGCACACAAAACATTACATACAGTTACCAGCCAAGTAGACTCGTCACGAAAGTCAGAAAAATCATGATCTTCATATGGTTGCACTCACAAGACTCCCAGTTACACAATAAATGTTAATTTTGTTCGATAAAGTCCCTCTTTATATCTTGAAACCTCCATTTTGTTGGCACATTTTGTTCTAGAAACATGTAAAACAATGTTTATAATCAATCTTCAGGTTGTTTTTAGCCTAAATAATCGATAATATTTAAACTGGCAACAGCGTCGTCAATATAAAAGAAAAACAAGAAAGGTGCGCTCTGCAGGACCCAGCTCTGGGGACATCCCACTATCCACTGACTCAATGTGGTCATTCTCCCTCATTTTTCAGAATACAAGCCTAAAACAATGTCGAAAGACTGTTCACATCTAGTGTTTGCCATGGAGAACGGAATCTGGGTCTTATCCCTTTAAATGGTGGATAGGCTTTCATTGGAAAAACAGCCATTTCAAAATAATGGCACTTCCTGGATGGATTTTCCTCACGTTTTTGCCTGCCTTTTCAGTTCTGTTATACTCACAGACAATATTCTTTTCAGTTTTAGAAACTTTGGAGTGTTGTCTTCCCAATTCTACTAATTGTATGCATTTCCTCGCTTCTGGTCCTGAGTAGCAGGCAGTTTACTTTGGGAACGCTTTTAATCCGGAGGTGAAAATAGTGACCCCTACCCTAGTGAGGTTAAGGAGAAAAGCCTCATCGGTTCTCTGACCAGCTAAGAATAAAGTCACTCCATCACTTAATTCTCATCTCATAAAGGAAGTTGTAATTGGATCAAATGAAGAAAGCGTAGAACACTGTAATCCTATTGGTTCTCACTGTGAGAGAACTGCAGAGGAAAGGGAGCGTTATAGAATGTTAGCCTCTCTTTACTTTACCAATCAGTGTGCACCCTGTCAGTTTTAGTGTGTTTTGTTGGCTTCTACTGTAAAGATTTGCACTTGGTGTTGAATACCCTCTGTTATTCTTCTCATTTTGAAAACAAACACTAGTCTGCTAATTGACTGGGTGGTACTGCTTCCCTCTCAGCCTGGTCTGACTCTGTCTGTAGGGAGAGTTTCAACTGGGCAGCTTAAAAACACACCGACGTTTACACGTAGGAGAGAAGCCTTACTCCTGCTCTGTGGAAGGGTGGGCGGGTAACTCAAACGTCATGCCAAAGGTTGAGTGTTTGAATCTCATCATGGAGGACTTTAGCATTTTAGCTAATTACCAACTTGGCAACTACTTACTACTTTTTAGCTATTACTTAGCATGTTAGCTACCCTTTCTCCTAAACCCATTTAACTATCTTAAACCCCTCACCCCTAACCTAGCTAACGTCAGCAACAACAAATTGGAATTCGGAACATATCTTGCATATTACAAGTTCGTAACATGTTGTATGAATAGCAATGCGTAAAATAACATACGAATTGTAATTCTTAACATACGATACATCCTACAAGTCGTATTGTACTAAACAACAATCCAAACGTAACAATTTCAAACATTTACTGTTTGTATAAGGAAATCAGTCAATTGAAATAAATGAGGCCCTAATCTATGTTAGGTTACATTACATTGGACCTCCAATATAAACTAAACATGTAAAGTGTTGGTTTCATGAGCTGAAATAAAAAGATCCAGCACAAAAAGCTAATGTCTCTCAAATGTTGTTCACATCTTTGTTTATATTTACTGTTCGTGAGCATTTCAGCCTTTGTCAAGATAATCCATCCACCTGACAGGTGTGGCATATCAAGATGCTGATAAAACAGCATGGTCATTACACAGGTGCACCTTGTGCTGGGGGACAATAGAAGGCCACACAACACAATATCACAGATGTCTCAAGTTCAGGGAATGTGCAATTCTCATGATGACTGCAGGAATGTCCACCAGAGCACTCAATATTTATATCTCTACCATTAGCCACCTCTAATGTCCTTTTAGAGAATTTGGCAGTACATCCAACCGGCCTCACAACTGCAGATCACATGTAACCACGGCAGCCCAGGACTTCTTCACCTGCAGGATTGTCCGAGGTGGTGGGGGGAGGGGCAGAGTTGTATTTCTATCTGTAATCAAGACCTTTTGTGGGGAAAAACTCATTCTGATTGGCCGGGCCTGGCTCCCAAGTGGGCCTATGCCCTCCCAAGTCCCACCCATGGCTGAGCCCCTGCCCAGTCATGTGAAATCCATACTGAATGGAGTGGCACGGATGTTTTTGTAATATATAATACGTTTTGCTCTGAGACCAGGTTGTCCCTCTGCAGTATTCTGTGGGAAGGAGCAAGTAGACACGTTTTTTATTGAACCTTTATTTAACTAGGCAAGTCAGTTAAGAACAAAATCTTAATTACAATGATGGCCTAGGAACAGTGGGTTAACTGCCTTGTTCAGAGGAAGAACAACAGATTTTTACCTTGTCAGCTCAGGGATTCGATCTTGCAACCTTTTGGTTACTGGCCCAACGCTCTAACCACTAGACTATCTTCCGCCCCTAACATGTATCAGATAGAGATGATCACTTTTCACCATTAGTTTGGGGGGGATGTTTTACAACTTTATTTAATGATACACAGTTTATGAAATGAATATGTGTGTTTATTAATTGTCTTTAAAACTAGATTCGTTATTTTAGTTACTGATCATGAATGTGTTTGGATAACTGCATTGAAGCAAACTTTATTGATCTGCCAATGAAAAATAAAGTTACATGAGTCAACCTCTTCTTCTCTTTAGTATTCAGTTCTTCATATTAGATCTGACAGTATGAATGGTTCTTATGGTTGTATTCAGTTCTTCATATTAGATCTGACAGTATGAATGGTTATTATGGTTGTATTCAGTTCTTCATATTAGATCTGACAGTATGAATTGTTTTTACATTTACATTTACATTTAAGTCATTTAGCAGACGCTCTTATCCAGAGCGACTTACAAATTGGTGAATTCACCTTCTGACATCCAGTGGAACAGCCACTTTACAATAGTGCATCTAAATCATTTAAGGGGGGGTGAGAAGGTTTTATGGTTGTATTCAGTTCTTCATATTAGATCTGACAGTATGAATGGTTCTTATGGTTGTATTCAGTTCTTCATATTAGATCCGGCAGGTTGAATGGTTCTTATGGTTGTATTCAGTTCTTCATATTAGATATGACAGTATGACAGTAGGACAGAGAAGTGCTTTGACTGGGCTGAGAGGGAGCTTGACCTCCTGTAGCAGTGGGACGGCCATGAGACCAGAGGTAGCAGAACTGAGTGCTCGGGTTGGGATACAGGGTTTGAGCCTGAAGGTAGAGATGGGACAGTTCTTCTTGCTGCACCGTAAGTAAACACCATAGTCTTGTAGTGGATGTGAGCTTCGACTGTAAGCCAGTGGAATGTACGGAGGAGCAGGGTGACATGGGGGATCTTGGGAAGGTTAAACACCCAGACGGACTGCAGTGTTCTAGATAAGTTCAGTGGAGACGCATCATTCAGGGCAGGTGAGCCACCTGTTTTGAGCACCACAGTTTTAGCAATAAAACAGTGAGAAAATAAAGTATCTGTTTGCAAACAATGTAAAAAAACATGTTATTGACATGTTAATAAAGCTGCATACAAACATGGTCTATTTGGTTTTCTTGAGTAAGGCATCTCCAAAATGCAGGTGTTTCAGCCAAGATCAGTGCTTTCTGTGGAGGTGGGGCAAGCCAGCAGAAAATACTGAGCTTAGCGCTGTGATTGGCTCAGTGTTTTGTCATTCATGGGGACAATACATCACTGCCAAGTCTAAGGGTAGAACTTGAAAATTCAAGCCCCTTGGGTGCTGCCATAGTTACATTAGAAGTGCCCATCCAAGAAGGCTCAAGGTCATCGTCCACAGATAAAGTAACTTTGATTGGACTGATCATGTCAACATCGTACTTTCAACATCTGAGCTAGCAGTCATCATCATGAATCAAGTCGACAATCTACTGGCAAATCCTTTTTAATCTTTGTCATATGAAGAGAAATAATGAGAAATTATAGAGAAAAGGTATCGGTACTCATCGGTCATTGGACATGAACATTACAAAACAAATGACAAATTCAACAATGAGTGGTTTGGAAGGAATCAGTGGCTAACTGCAAGCATTGCAAAGCAATCATTAGCCTGCTAGTCATTGGAGTTGCTGTGTGGTCCCAAGTCTAAGATTAAGGGGCCTTTTTCCTGTGGTTTCAAGTCTACAGCTACAGCTTATTTTTATTTTTATGGAATCATTATTTAACTATTCAAGTCATTAAAGAACATATTCTTATTTACAATGACGGCCGACCCTGGCCAAACCTGAACGATGCTGGGCCAATGTGCGCTTCCCTATGGGACTCACAATCATGGCCGGATGTGATTGACTGGATTTGAACCAGGGACTGTAGTCAAATCAAATGTATTTATATAGCCCTTCGTACATCAGCTGATATCTCAAAGTGCTGTACAGAAACCTGGCCTAAAACCCCAAACAGCAAGCAATGCAGGTGTAGAAGCACGGTGGCTAGGAAAAACTCCCTAGAAAGTCCAAAGCCTAGGAAGAAACCTAGAGAGGAACCAGGCTATGTGGGGTGGCCAGTCCTCTTCTCGCTGTGCCGGGTGGAGATTATAACAGAACATGGCCAAGATGTTAAAATGTTCATAAATGACCAGCATGGTCCAATAATAATAAGGCAGAACAGTTGAAACTGGAGCAGCAGCACGGCCAGGTGGACTGGGGACAGCAAGGAGTCATCATGTCAGGTAGTCCTGAGGCATGGTCCTAGGGCTCAGGTCCTCCGAGAGAGAGAAAGAAAGAGAGAATTAGAGAGAGCACACTTAAATTCACACAGGACACCGAATAGGACAGGAGAAGTACTCCAGATATAACAAACTGACCCTAGCCCCCCGACACATAAACTACGGCAGCATAAATACTGGAGGCTGAGACAGGAGGGGTCAGGAGACACTGTGGCCCATCCGAGGACACCCCCGGACAGGGCCAAACAGGAAGGATATATAACCCCACCCACTTTGCCAAAGCACAGCCCCCACACCACTAGAGGGATATCTTCAACTACCAACTTACCATCCTGAGACAAGGCTGAGTATAGCCCACAAAGATCTCCGCCACGGCACAACCCAAGGGGGGGCGCCAACCCAGACAGGATGACCACATAAGTGACTCAACCCACTCAGGTGACGCACCCCTCCCAGGGACTGTATGAGAGAGCCCCAGTAAGCCAGTGACTCAGCCCCTGTAATAGGGTTAGGAGGCAGAGAATCCCAGTGGAAAGAGGGGAACCGGCCAGGCAGAGACAGCAAGGGCACTGAGATGCAGTTACTTAGACAGCTGCGCCACTCGTCAGCCCTTAAAAGGTTTGCGCCCAACGTGGGGCAGGAGTTTGATGGCACAAGCGGGAGCCCAGCCAACAGAGATTTGAGAAATGTGTTGGTATTTTTCCCCAGATCTGTGCCTCGCCACAAACTTGTCTCGGAGCTCGACGGACAATTTCTTCGACCTCATTACTTGGTTTTTGCTCTGACTTGCAATGTCAACTGTGGGACCTTATATAGACAGGTGTGTTCCTTTTCCAATCATGTCCAATCATTTAAAAACTTCTTAAGGATGACTGTTCCTGCACAGGAACCAAATCAGCGGAAATTTCAGAGCGCCACCTATAGTTTTCGATAAAACTCAAACTTTCATTAAAACACACACGCAAGATACTCAATTAAAGCTACACTCGTTGTGAATCTCGCCAACATGTCAGATTTGTAAAATGCTTTTCGCGAAAGCATGAGAAGCTATTATCTGATAGCATGCACCCCCCAAAATACCTGAATGAGACCTAAACAAAAGATTTTGCGGTAGCCGGCACTACACAAAGCGCAGAAATAAAATATAAAACATTCATTACCTTTGACGAGCTTCTTTGTTGGCACTCCTATATGTCCCATAAACATCACAATTGGGTCTTTTTCCCGATTAAATCCGTCATTGTATAGCCAAAATGACATTTTATGAAGGCCGGTCTGTTCCAGGAAAATTCACCTTTACAAGACGCAACGTCACTTTTTAAAATTAAAAAGTTTCCTATAAACTTTTACAAATCACTTCAAACTACTTTTCTAAACCAACTTTAGGTATTAATAAACATTAATAATCTATCAAATTGATCACGGGGCGATCTGTAATCGATAGCAGCAAGTCTTGAAATCATCGTCCATGTTTTCACTTTCATAACATCCTCCGGTGCGCCCCAAGACAGGAAGTGCTTATGCGTCATCTCACCAAGGATAAACCAGCCATGAAATGCCAGTACTGGCGACATCGTGTGGAATTTGTAGGCATTCTAATCGGATCCTCATCTATTTTCTATCGCCTTAGACAATACATTGACTGGCGGATGAATATTTCTTTTGTGTTTTTGGTGAACAGTTTTCCCAGGGATTTTTACTCCTAAACACGTTCTGTTATAGCCACAGACACGATTTAACCAGAGTGTTTTGTATACACACATACTTATCATATGCATATACTATATTCCTGGCATGAGTAGCAGGACTTTGAAATGTTGTGAGATTTTTAACAAAAAGCTGCGAAAAGCTGCGAAAATTTGCATCATCCCTAATTTACCACAGGTGGATTCCAGTCAAGTTGTAGAAACATCTCAAGGATGATCAATGGAAACAGGATGCACTTAAGCTCAATTTTGAGTCTGAGGAAAGGGTCTGAAAACTTATGCAAATAGGGTGTTCATTTTTATAAATTTGCTAAATAAATTTGATGCATTTTATGAATTTGCTAAATTCGCTTTGTCATTATGGGGTATTGTGTGTATATTGATGAGGGGTGAAAAATGCATTTAATCAATTTTCGAATAAGGCTGTTACGCAACAAAATGTGGAAAAAGTCTAGGGATGCCCTGTATATGCTTTAAATTTAACATTTAAGGAACTGAAGTGATAAACACAATGCATAATGGAAAATGCATGTCCAATGGTTCACTGTATTAGTATTATCTCTGTATTATCCACATTAAAACATCTAGGTAGAGCAGTGGTTCTCTCCGTATTAGTATTATCTCTGTGTTTCCCACATTAAAACACCTGGGTAGAGCAGTGGTTATCTCCGTATTAGTATTAAAACACTCTGTGTTTCCCACATTAAAACATCTAGGTAGAGCAGTGGTTCTCTCCGTATTAGTATTATCTCTGTTTCACCCACATTAAAACACTGAGGTAGAGCAGTGGTTCTCTCAGTATTAGTATTATCTCTGTATTACCCACATTGAAACCCCAAGGTAGAGCAGAGAGGACAGAGCATGTGGCTTTGCAACACACAGGTGTTTCATCTCCACACTGGGATGATTTTAACAGTGCAACGCCTCTCAGGCCTCATGCCTCTCAGGTAGGTGGGTACCAGAAGTAAAATAATAATAAACACAAAACTAATGAAGGAGCACACAGTCACCAACAATATGTCACTGTTGTCAATACTTTCAACTGGCTCAGCTCGCTGTTACAGTACAGCACCACCAAATTCCATTTATTAAGTAACCATCTGTCTTATGGAACCATAATGTAACAAATCACACTATTTTGAGAGTCTCGGATTTATATTTACTCTGTTACATCTGGTCTATGAGACGAGGCTGCTCCTTGACCTACATTATAAACAAGCAGATCAAGAGGTGTGTTTTCCCTTCAGCATCTGCATGTGATATAGTCTCACCCACCTCATATCATGAACCTGAAATGGTTAACCTTGGCTGTGAGTGATGGAAAAAATCTGACTGGCATTGCTCTGGATAACATGAACACATCCAAACCAGCTCTGCTAAGGCGAGTAAAATGGTCAGAGTTCTCTCATTTGTACTGGAAGTAGCTAGCAAGCTAGCCAATGTTAACCAGTTATCTTGGATGCTTGACTGGGGTTGTGAGGTCAGAACGCTTGAATCAACCCTCCTCCTCCGCCAGAGCGTCCAGTGTGGCTCTGAACGCTCCGAGAGCGATACGAACTGACAGTCTGACAACG
>NW_027016389.1:0-9993 GCF_036934945.1 Oncorhynchus masou masou
GTCTGAAGCCCCCTGGTAACCATGGAGCGGACCCCGTCTGAAGCCCCCTAGTAACCATGGTGCGGACCCGTCTAAGCCCCCAAGTAACCGTGGAGCGGAGCCCCGTTTGAGCTGACCTGCCCACAGCGCTTCACGCTTTCCCCAATTGACTCTAGCTGAGTAAGCCCCCTCATACACCTTTAAAGCGTTTGGGAGAACCTTAACATCCTCACCCCCTGTAATAAAAACTATCACGTTATCTGCATATGCAGACAGTGCTATCGTGGGAGCCTTCATTACACCTGGCACAGAGAAACCAGTAAGCTTCGCTCTTTAAAAAAAAGCATTGGTTCAATCGCCAGACTATATAACTGCCCTGAAATTGGGCATCCCTGCCTGATGCCCCTTTGGACAGGGATGGGGCAACTCAAACCACCCCCCACCTTCACCATACGAGGCCCCAGCATACCGTAAATTCATCCAAGACAAAAGAACATCCCCAAACCCAAAGGCTTTCATTGTTTTAAACAAGTACTGGTGGTCCACATGATCAAAAGCCTTCTCCTGATCCAAAGAAAGTAAACTCACATTAACATCAGACAGTTTACAAATTTCTAAAACATCTCTTATCAGAAACAAGTAGAGCGATCAGATACACAGTAGGACTGGTCCTTGTGGACCAACAATCCCAGATACTCTTTCAACCTGTTCGAGAGACATTTAGAAACAATTTTGTATTCAGCGCACAGCAAAGCAACAGGTCTCCAATTTTTTATGAGAGCCAAATCCCCCTTTTTTGGCAACAGTGAAAACACCGCAAGTTGACAGGATACAGGAAGAGAACCATCATGAAAAGATTCACACACCACTTCATAAAAATCCTCCCCAATAGACCCCCAAAAGTGCTTATAAAACTCAGATGGTAAACCATCGATGCCAGGGGCTCGGCCTGTTGAGAGCTGCATAACTGCTGTGGACAGCTCTTGCAGTGTAATGTCAGGTCCCAATTGAGGAAGACCTTGTAACAACTGTTCAGTACACAGAGAGTCACAATCCTCCGCCTTATAGAGGTCCGAGAAGAAATCCACGGCATGTTGACGCATTTCACTGTCATCCGTAGTCACCTTCCCATCAGGGAGACGAAGGCAGACCATCTGTTTACGTTGCAATGTCGCCTGTCCTAGATTGTTTTTTTAAGGGCTAGGATCATCCATATCCTTGAGGGAAGCGAAACGAGACCTAATCAAGGCACCCTTCACTCTTTCATGCAGAAATGACCGCAGTTCATGTCTCTTGTCCTGTAAGTTCATGACTAGTCCAGGGTTGTTCTGAGTGGGCAGCTTCAATTCAATAGACTTGATGTCTTGTTCAAGGGCCTTGATAGTCTCTTTAACTTCAATTTGAGACAGAGCAGTATACTGTTGACAAAACACTCGTATTTGGGCCTTCCCAACCTCCCACCATTATCTCAAGGACTCAAAATTCCCTTTTGTAACCCTCCATTTTTCCCAAAACAACAAAAACCTGTCACAAAACATGACATCATGTAACAATTTAACATTAAAATACCAGTAAGGTGATGACCTTCGTGGACAGGACAAGTGAATATCAACAGTAGCAATATGATGATCAGAGAAACCCACAGGAGTAATAGCACACTTTCCAACCCTACTACAGTATTGCTCAGATACATACAACCTGTCTAACCTTGCTGCACTGACACGACCTTCATTAATTTTTAGCCATGTGTACTGCCTAACTTTTGCATTCCTTACTCTCCACACATCAGAACGCTCAAATTCAGTTAATAGGCCAGACAGACAAGTGGCTGACCGCAGGTGAGGTTCTTCAGTGGTGCGATCAACAGTAAAATCCACTGTACAGTTCCAGTCACCCCCTAAAACCATACACCCCTTTTGATCACACTGTTTTAAGGTTTCCTTTATTTGATCAAATATAGCAATACGCTCTGTACCCTCATTAGGAGCATAAACATTTAAAAAAAACATAACATCCACGTTGACCAATAAAACCCGACCCTTGACAATCTCTGTTGTAGATATCAAAGTCAGCACTAAACCTGAGGGAAAGAAGATTGCCACCCCAGCACTGAAATTAATACCGTGACTGAGTACATGCTGCCCCTCCCACCACATACCCCAGTCAACCTCATTTTCCTCATCACTAAGTGTCTCCTGTAGGAAAACTACATTAAGCCTTTTCTGTTTTATTACTTCTAATACCCAAGCCCTCTTATTCCTGTCACTTCCCCCATTAATATTGAATATTAGTACCTCCATATAGAAAAGAGAAAAGAAAAACATCAAAATAATCTGCCAATTTGACAGATTTGCCAAAAGTCTGATCCAGAAACTCATTTACCTCCTCTAGATCATAAACTGAGTCATCACCAGCAGCTATCATATCTAAAGAGATATCCATATCCTTCTCCTGATCCTCAGCTAAGGCCACAGACAACTGACTCCCCTCTACCACATCCCTTTCAACAGTCCCCATTTGCACCGCATCACTCGTACCAGGCATCTCCTCCACTACCTGGGAGACTAGCCCCACCTGAACCTCATTACTCGTAGTGGGCATCTTCTCCACTACCTGGGAGCCTAGCTCCACATGAAAACCCTCGTGTACCTCATTACTCGTAGTGGGCATCTCCTCCACTACCTGGGAGCCTAGCTCCACATGAACCCCCTCCTGTACCTCATTACTCATAGTGGGCATCTCCTCCACTCCCTGGGAGCCTAGCTCCACATGAACCCCCTCCTGTACCTCATTACTCATAGTGGGCATCTCCTCCACTCCCTGGGAGCCCTAGCTCACATGAACCCCTCCTGTACCTCATTACTCATAGTGGGCATCTCCTCCACTCCCTGGGAGCCTAGCTCCACATGAACCCCCTCCTGTACCTCATTACTCATAGTGGGCACCTCCTCCACTCCCTGGGAGCCTAGCTCCACATGAACCCCCTCCTGTACCTCATTACCATAGTGGGCATCTCCTCCACTCCCTGGGAGCCTAGCTCCACATGAACCCCTCCCTGTACCTCATTACTCATAGTGGGTATCTCCTCCACTCCCTGGGAGCCAGCTCCACATGAAAACCCTCCTGTACCTCATTACTCGTAGTGGGCATCTCCTCCACTCCCTGGGAGCCTAGCTCCACATGAACCCCTCCTGTACCTCATTACTCATAGTGGGCATCTCCTCCACTCCCTGGGAGCCTAGCTCCACATGAACCCCCTCCTGTGTACCTCATTACTCATAGTGGGCATCTCCTCCACTCCTGGGAGCCTAGCTCCACATGAAAACCCTCCTGTACCTCATTACTCATAGTGGGCACTCCTCCACTCCCCTGGGAGCCTAGCTCCACATGAACCCCTCCTGTACCTCATTACTCGTAGTGGACATCTTCTCCACTACCTGGGAGCCTAGCTCCACATGAAAACCCTCCTGTACCTCATTACTCATAGTGGGCATCTCCTCCACTACCTGGGAGCCTAGCTCCACATGAACCCCCTCCTGTACTTCATTACTCGTAGTGGGCATCTCCTCCACTACCTGGGAGCCTAGCTCCACATGAAAACCCTCCTGTACCTCATTACTCATAGTGGGCATCCCTCCACTCCCTGGGAGCCTAGCTCCACATGAACCCCCTCCTGTACTTCATTACTCGTAGTGGGCATCTCCTCCACTACCTGGGAGCCTAGCTCCACATGAAAACCCTCCTGTACCTCATTACTCATAGTGGGCATCTCCTCCACTCCCTGGGAGCCTAGCTCCACATGAACCCCCTCCTGTACCTCATTACTCATAGTGGGCATCTCCTCCACTCCCTGGGAGCCTAGCTCCACATGAACCCCCTCCTGTACCTCATTACTCGTAGTGGGCATCTTCTCCACTACCTGGGAGCCTAGCTCCACATGAACCCCCTCCTGTACCCCGTTACTCATAGTGGGCATCTCCTCCACTCCCTGGGAGCCTAGCTCCACATGAAAACCCTCCTGTACCTCATTACTCATAGTGGGCATCCCTCCACTCCCTGGGAGCCTAGCTCCACATGAACCCCCTCCTGTACCCCGTTACTCGTAGTGGGCATCTCCTCCACTACCTGGGAGTCTAGCTCCACATGAACCCCCTCCTTTACTCCAGCACTCATACTGGACACCTGCTCACCAGTCTGAGGAATTGGCTCTTCAGATACATCCTTACCTTCTACAACAATAATTGCTGCATAGCTTTTCCCTCTAATACAAGTTGCAACAACGTGCCCTCAACAAGGATAACTTGTTCCTCAGCAACAGGTGCTTGTGGCTGCTCTGCCGCTGTCGGCTCACCTCTCCCTGCATCAGTGGGCCCAGGCGTTACGATGACCACCTGCGCCCCTCCCTCTGCCTTCTCCCTTTTCGGGCAAGCATGTCCCTTATGACCAATATCCCCACACTCCAAACACAGTTGACTACCTGTACTAGCATAAGCCATATACAGTCTATTGTCATACTTGATTTTAAACAATAACTCCATTTAAACAATAAGTCTGCTCCGGTGAGTCCAAAAACATAAACACCTGTCCCCGAAATGACATTACCTGTTTCAACGCCGGGTGTTTGCAACCCAACAGGACAACCTGAATTGAACTGGTGAACTTCCCAAAGCGCAATAACTCGCGCTCCAATAGCTCATTTTGAATAAACGGTGGTACATTTGAAATCGTTACCCTTGAAAAAAGCGGTGTAACATGAATAAACATTCCTTTAAGAAGTACACCATGCTCAACCATCTGATCAACAAGACGCTCTTCTTTAAGAAATTCCAGAAACTCCTCCACCGTGACAGTAGCTTCAGTAACACAACTAAAGCCATGCCGAAGTGACAGGGACAGCATCCCCATTCGGGCTGCCATCCCCGCCAAAATCAGGGTAATTTCGATACGAAAAACAAAATACTTACTTCTACCACAACAATAATAATAACCTTAATCATGCACAGAGGAAAACCAAAAAATAGAAAACCGAAAGAAAGTTGTGAATATCTAACTCTACACAACACACGCACTCCTTCGCTCATACAATTCCCAACATGCACCAAACACTCCCAGCATGCAGAGAGAGAGAGAGAGAGAGAGAGAGAGAGACAGTGACAGTGACAGAGCGTGAGAGAGACAGGAAGAGAGAGCGAGAGAGAGAGAGGGAGAGACAGTGACAGAGCGAGAGAGAGACAGGAAGAGAGAGCGAGAGAGAGACAGTGACAGAGCGAGAGAGAGACAGGAAGAGAGAGCGATAGGGACAGAGAGATAGAGAGAGAGAGACAGGAACAGAGAGCGATAGGAACAGAGAGAGGGTGATGTCTCTTGCACGGAGATGCAGACCATTGCACCACTTGGGAGCCCATGTACAGTACCAGTCAAAGGTTTGGACACACCTACTCATTAAAGTTTTTTTTCTTTCTTTTTACTATTTTCTACATTATAGAATAACAGTGAAGAAAACAAAACTGTGAAATTACACATTTGGAATGATATAGTAACTACATTTTATTTTTATTTTTTTGATTCTTCAAAGTAGCCAACCCTTTGCCTTGATGACAGCTTTGCACACTCTTGGCATTCTCCAAACCAGCTTCAAGTGAAATGGTTTGTAACGGCGTTCTTTTGTTGTTGAAGGAGAGTCGGACCGAAAATGCAGCGTGTAAGTTACTCATGTTTATTAAGTGAAGACAAAAACGAACGAACTAACACGAATAACTAATAAATACAAAAAAACAACAAACAGAACAAAACCTAATACAGCCTGACTGGTGCAAACTACACAGAGACAGGAATAATCACCCACGAAATACAAGGCGAAAAACAGGCTACCTAAATACGGTTCCCAATCAGCGACAACGAGAAGCACCTGACTCTGATTGAGAACCGCCTCAGGCAGCTAACCTAATTAACAAACACACACACCCCTAATCAACTACAATACCAAACACTACAAACCCCAATACAAAAATACAATACATAATAACCCCATGTCACACCCTGGTCTGACTAACTAATAAACTAAAACACAAAATACTAAGACCAAGGCGTGACATGGTTTTCCAACAGTCTTGATGTTCCCACATATGCTGAGCACTTGTTGGCTGATTTTTATGCGGTCCAACTCCTACCAAACCATCTCAATTGGGTTGAGGTCGGGTGATTGTGGAGGCCAGGTCATCTGATGCAGCACTCCATCCCTGTTGAAAAACAAATGATAGTCCCACTAAGTGCAAAGCAGATAGGATGGTGTATCACTGCAGAATGCTGTGGTAGCCATGTTGGTTAACTTCTTGAAACTCCCCATCCCGGATCCGGGATCGTGACTAAAGCCTCAGGCTCATTAGCATAACGCAACGTTAACGATTTCTGAAAATCGCAAATAAAATAAAAATAATGCGTTTGCTCTCAAGCTTAGCCTTTTCTTAACAACACTGTCATCTCAGATTTTCAAAAATATGCTTTTGAACCATAGAAATTGACCTAATTTGCAAGAGTATGCAAAGCTAGTATAGCATTTTATGTAGCATGTAGCACGCAACATTTTCACAAAACCAGATAACCAAATAAATAAAATAATTTACCTTTGAAGAGCTTCTGATGTTTTCAATGAGGAGAGTCTCAGTCACATACCAAATGCGCAGTGTTTCCTGAAAAAAAGCGTCTGTGTGTAGGAGAAATCGTTCCGTTTTCTACATTGCGTCTGGCTACCGAAACGAACCGAAAATACAGTCACCTACAACTGAAGCTTTTTTTCGGATTAACTACATAATATCGACCGAAACATGGCAAACGTTGTTTGGAATCAATCCTCAAGGTGTTTTTTCATATTATCTCTTCATTGACATGCAGTTCGTGAAGCTTTGCTTTCCTCTCTGTGTCCCATGGTAAAATACTGGCAGGTGACTTTTGCGCACCAATTTCGGCGCAGGACACCAGGCGGACAATGGCAATGTGGTCTGTTATGGTCAATCTTCCAATGATCTGCCCACAAATACGTCCGTACTGCAGACACCTTGGGGAAACGACAGAAAGGGCTGACTAATTCTCTTGCGTTCACAGCCATATAAGGAGATCTTGAAAAACAGAGCCTCAAAAATCCTTGTCATTTCCTGGATGCCATCTCATCTTGGTTTTGCCTGAAGCTCACGTTTTGGGGCACGCACAGAGAAGATCTTTGTATTTCTGGACACGTCAGAGTGTTTTTTCACCCGAACGGTAGCAATTATATGCATAGTCGAGCATCTTTTTGTGACAAAATATCTTGTTTAAAACGGGAACGTTTTTCATCCAAAAATGAAATTGCGCCCCCAGAGCATCAACAGGTTAAGTGTGCCTTGAATTCTAAATAAATCACTGACGGTGTCACCAGAAAAGCATCCCACACCATCACACCTCCTTCTCCATGCTTCACGGTGAGAACCACACACGCAGAGATCTGTTCTCCTACTCTGCGTCTTGCAAAGACATGGCGTTTGCAATCAAAAATGGGGTCTTCCTTTCCTGTGGCTGTCCTCATGAGAGCCAGTTTCATCATAGCGCTAGATGGTTTTATGACAGAAAAGATTGACTGACCTTCATGTCTTAAAGTAATGGACTGTCATTTCTCTTTGCTTATTTGAGCTGTTCTCGCCATAATATGGACTTTGTCTTTTACCGGATAGGGCTATCTTCTGTATACCACCACAACCTTGTCACAACACAACTGATTGGCTAAAACACATTATGATGGAAAGAAATTCCACAAATTCACTTTTAAAAAGGCACACCTGTTAACTTCTTGAAACTCCCCATCCCGGATCCGGGTTTGTGACTAAAGCCTCAGGCTCATTAGCATAACGCAACGTTAACGATTTCTGAAAATCACAAATAAAATGAAAATAATGCGTCTGCTCTCAAGCTTAGCCTTTTCTTAACAACACTGTCATCTCAGATTTTCAAAATATGCTTTTGAACCATAGAAATTGACTAATTTGTGTAAGAGTATGCAAAGCTAGCTTAGCATTTTGAGTAGCATGTAGCACGCAACATTTTCACAAAAACCAGATAACCAAATAAATAAAATAATTTACCTTTGAAGAGCTTCTGATGTTTTCAATGAGGAGACTCTCAGTTACATACCAAATGCGCAGTGTTTCCTGAAAGCGTCTGTGTGTAGGAGAAATCGTTCCGTTTTCTACATTGCGTCTGGCTACCGAAACGAACCGAAAATTCAGTCACCTACAACGTAAACTTTTCCGGATTAACTACATAATATCGACCGAAAACATGGCAAACTTTGTTTGGAATCAGTCCTCAAGGTGTTTTTTCACATATCTCTTCATTGACATGCAGTTCGTGGAAGCTTGCTTTCCTCTCTGTATCGCATGGAAAAATACTGGCAGGTGACTTTTGCGACCAATTTCGGCGCAGGACACCGGGCGGACACGTGGTAAATGTGGTCTCTTATGGTCAATCTTCCAATGATCTGCCCACAAATACGTCACAATGCTGCAGACACCTTGGGGAAATGACAGAAAGGGTTGACTCACTCCTCTTGCATTCACAGCCATATAAGGAGACCATGGAAAACAGAGCCTCAAAAATCCTTGTCATTTCCTGGATGCCATCTCATCTTGGTTTTGCCTGAAGCTCACGTTCTAGGGGACGCACAGAGAATATCTTTGTATTTCTGGACACGTCAGAGTGTTTTCTTTCGAACGGTAGCAATTATATGCATAGTCGAGCATCTTTTTGTGACAAAATATCTTGTTTAAAACGGGAACGTTTTTCATCCAAAAATGAAATAGCGCCCCCATAGATGTAAGAGGTTAATTGAAATGCATTCCAGGTGACTACCTCATGAAGCTGGTTGAGAGAATGCCAAGCGTGTGCAAAGCTGTCATAAAGGTGGCTCCTTTGAAGAATCTCAAATATAAAATATATTTTGATTTGTTTCACACTTTTTTGGTTACTACATTTTTCCATATGTGTTATTGCATAGTTTTGATGTCTTCACTATTACTCGACAATGTAGAAAATAGTCAAAATTAAGAAAAACTCTTGAATGAAAAGGTGTGTCCAAACATTTGACTGGTACTCTATATGTTTTTGCTGTTTGTTCTTTGTTATAGGGCCAAAAATATTTGAGAAGTGGTTTATCCATACATCTCTGTTTTGGATAGATAACTCTTTGTGTTTTATATGTTTAGTGTTTTCCAATTTTCTCCTGTTGAAGATGTCTGACCACAGTCAAGAGTGCAGACATGTCTCTCTTCCCCTCCAGCTCTCTGGGTCTGGTTGAGGGGGTGTTGTTGTGCTGGTCTGTTGTCTGGGTCTGTGCTGACTGGTGTGTGTTCACCTGCTGTTCCAGCTCCACCTTCCTTACCTCCAGCTGGGTGAATTTATCCTTCATTTCAGTGAGCGAGTAGTGCTCTATGCTGGGGTGTTGACTTTCCGCTTGGGGTTGGTCGTCTGTGGGGTTGTTTAAAACCTGTTATGGCTGCAATCCCGATACCGGGATCAATACCAGTTCACAGAAATCTCATAATTACAATTCCTAAAACATACATGTCTTATATGATTTTAAATCTATTTTCATTGTTAATCCCACCAAAGTGTCCGATTTCAAACAGCCTTTTCAGCGAAAGCACCACAAACGATTATGTTAGGTCTCCACCAAACCACAATAAGCACGGCCATTTATATAGCAAAATATAGCCTTCACAAAAACCCGAAATAAAGATAAAATTAATCACTAACCTTTAATTATCTTCATCAGATGACACTCATAGGACTTTATGTTACACAATACATGCATGTTTTGTTTGATAAAGTTCATATTTATATTTAAAAAATCTGAGTTACATTGGCTCGTTAGATTCACTAGTTCCAAAAAAATCAAGCGATTTTGCATAGCCACATCATTCAACAGAAATACTCATCATAAATGTAGATAATAATATAGTTATACACATGGAATTATAGATATACCTC